>NW_021940920.1:444011-586394 GCF_004337985.1 Pyricularia pennisetigena | reverse complement strand
AAAAAAAAAAAAAAAAAAAAAAAAAAAAGAATAAATGGACGCACCGTCGTCCCCTCGCTAAACTGACCCCACCTCTTGGCTATGGCCTCGGGGCTGTAATCCTCATCACTAAAGACTGGCGCAAACACCCTCTGCGCGCGATCCCACTCCCTGATTTTGCAACCGACCCAGCCCTCGCGGGGCTTCAACTCGTCAGCAGAGCGGAGGTCAAACACGTGCGTGATGCCCAGGTCCTGCAGCCTTGCCACGCCCTCGTCAGTCAGCTTGGACGGCTCCGATGCCCGGAAGACCAGATTTCGCTTGAACAGCTTTTGCCCACGATCGTGGTGGTGCTGCTGCTCCTGCTGGCCGGCTGCGTCTGCGTCATCTGCTCCCACTGCCGCGGCGTAACCTCCAATGTCTCTAAAATTCGGCAGACCTGGGATGTGGTGGAAGGGCGGCGTCAGCTCGGCTGGAGGGCCGGCAGCGGTGGTAGGCGCAGGTGCGGGGGGAGATTCTGCAGTCATTGTGGCAATGGTGTGGTTATGCAGTTGCTTTTTTCTTTTCTTTTTTCTTTTCTCTGGGCGCGAGCAACAAGGCTGGTTCGCAATTATATAAGGCCTAGAATCAGTCTTTCGGTCCCGAGAGTTGCTGGCTTTGTTTGATGGTGGCCGTCCTCAAAGATGTTTTCGGGCCGTGCCCCGACAGTATTTCAGGAATAAGTAGTAATGGTTGTAGCAGTAGTAGCCCGCTTCAAAAGAGGGGTCGAGGCATCAGACACGACGCTGACCGGGTTTCGTTCTCATCTGCTATGCTCAATCCAAAGACAGAGTTCCATTCATAATACTGACTAACTCCAGGACTATTCACCGTTGCTCAGGGACAGCGCGTGGAAATCGGTTGTGCATCGCTGGGTTACTGCGTACTCAGACCAAGGGGCCATTCGACGGCCTTCATCTTGGGGCTTCGCCGACGCTCTTGGTCGCCTTTTTACACCGCAAGTTGCGCCCAACTGGTAGCAATTCCAACTTTAAAATTCGCAACTGTGTCATTTCTACTACTCACTTGGTTTCTGGAGAGGAATCTGCGCCCCAGAAAACCCCGGCAGCATCGTATTGCAGTATTGCGCGCGCGTGTGGCAGAAGCAAAAATCCAGGTACCCTCTGGCACCTAAGTTTGGAACTCATGCGCAATACATCCTGGGCGATGAACCAAACTCCTGCATCGGCCTAATCCCAATCCGGAGCATCCAACTGATTAATTATTTCGTGGTTTGTGTGGCAAACCATACTTCCAACCACTCAGAACCTTGCGCATCCTCCGTTTCGTCCCGATGCGGCTCTGCTTTTCTTTTCTCATCGGAGCACAAGGACTCTGCCAATCGGGTTTGTCAATCTGAGGCAACCGATCAACATGGCCTTTTCCCAGGACTAAGGTTGCCAAGTAGATAAAGTCGGGGTTGACAACGTTGCATGTGCAGCTCAAGAAGAAGAAATATATAAAAGAAAAGAAAAAAAAAGAAAAATTCTGACAGCGATCTCAACGTTCTGCAACACTCCTTCTAGGTCTATTCTAGTACATTGACAAAGCCACGCCCTCATACAACCATGGTAAGGCAAAGCCGCTTGTTAATGTGCCATAAAGCAAAGAAACGAGTAAAAAATCCCAAGACACCCAACCATATACGCCCAGCTCCGATCGATCATACATGTTTAAGAAGAAAAAAAACGTTATCCTTTTGGGTTGAAATCTGCTTCGTTAGGTTGGCGTCGTGTGTCGTGCATCGGTGAACCTCTGAGGCGATTAGGACTTGGGCTGATTGACGCTTTCAACGGCACAGTCTTCGCAGCGTTGGTGACCACAGTTTGGGAATGGACAAAAGTCATCGATGGTCACGTTCAGAGGACCTTTGCTGCAGTAACACTAGATTTTTTTTCAAGGGGGTCGTGAGTATTTTGCTGATTGCATCGATATAAGCGATGTCAAAGAGGCATTATGACATTCCGAGCAGCCGAATACAGTACCGTCTGCTTGAGTGCAGAAAGACAATATACAAGAACATCTTGATAAAGAGGTGCAGAGAGGCAGAAGTGGAAATCGTGGGCGAGCGAGTGTTAAAAGCATAAGACAAGGGGGTATTGTAAGACAAAACGTACGCAATACCACACATAGGTCTTCGTCTTCTTCTTTTTCTTGTCCTCCTTAGAGGAAGAAGCCTCGGAACGATGGCTGTGGGATCTGGAACCCATTTCGATAAGGGTTAGAATGCGGTTGTATTTGTGAAATGAGGTCCGGGTCTACAGCGTCTGAACAGGACTTGGTAGAGAAAACAGTATATTGAAGGAATCTTTGTCTGGATAGATGTTTCATACAGACAAATCTCGCAGGAGATGGCATAGCTTCGTTCTATTTAAGATCCTTAGGTTGTCCGCATTGAATTGAGGCATCGATGAAGGCAAACACAAAGCCAGACACGCCCAACCCGCGCCCTAGAGCAGTCTCCGCTGTGATTGGCATGGCTTTTGCGATGGAATAAGTTCCTCTCGCTAGGGGGTAGACTGGTTGTTCCTGCTCACATCGTGGTTTGGTGCCCATCTATTTTGCGCTGATGAGCATAGGAAATGAGTGCGGAGGAGACCGAGCCTCCAATAGCAAGTCAGAGGTCCCTCGAGGGAAATAGCCCCTGACGTAGTCGCATACTAATATCTGGAGGCGCAGATGTATCATCTGACCCGTTCCGCTGTGAGTGAAGCGCTGGAGGCCACTCACTGGCGGACAACCTCGACGTGGAAGCTTTGCTCAAAGGCGAAGTAGGAATACATGGCAGCCAAGGGGTTGTTGTGTCGTGTGAATGCCTCGGTGAGCCAAAACGTTGAGGCAGATGAAAGCGGACTGACCTGTTAACCAAGAAAGACGCTCGAGTGACCAAGGTTAATTTGTGCTCCCAGTCAAGTCCGCCAGTCGTGGTAGCCATCGCGTTGTGGCAAAGATATTTGCAGTGAATGCCTTCTTTTTCGCTGATCCAGCACATATGGCTAGGTTTTCTTTTTTTTTTTTTTTTTTTTTTTTTTTTTTTTGTGGCCCTTTGCACACGGCGGAAATTGTCCAATCCGCGTATCTGCCATTGCGGCATAACAGCCCAAGTTGTGTGAGTGAATGCAACAAATTGCATTGAGTCCAACCTGAAGAAATGCGAGGTGAGCGAAGCTCCCTCTCATACCAAGTAAGTTTCTAACCGAAGGAGATGCCTGTAGTGGATCTTTCCACCCTTTGAGAAAAGGCTTCATCAGTAACGTAACATGCCTCTTTGTCGAGCCCAGCCAATGGCCTTGGTTCAGTGTCTCCCGTATAGTCCCGGCTCGATTTCGTCAGCTTTGACGCCTTGCCATGCCAATTCATTTTGTCTGAGTGGTGGAATTCTCCATAGCGTGGTAAGGCTCTCAGAGTAAACAAATGCAACTCGGGAGCTAAAGGCATATTGCAAAGTCTAGCAAATCCACCAATGAGACAAAAAAAGAGAGAAGGGGAAAAACAATTGGGAAAATTGGGGGTAACAAGATAAACATTATCAATGTCCATGGACCTAGGATGCCGGGCTGTTTGCGGTCTCCGGCCAATGGCACCAAAATTCAGCCTTGTTCGGTCAAGCCCGGAATGCCGCCACTGGAGCAGCAGGTACATGCCCGGATCCGCAAGGCACTCTGTGTTATGTGCACCGAATACTTGCTGGCATTATAATCGACTGCCCTGTTATAACAAGTGGTCTTGTTGCATCTGAACCGAAAAAGATCTTTATTTGGTCTGTGATACAAAAGAATCGGGGACGAGGCTGGACTCGAACATGATGATGTAAGGAAAAGGCTTGGTCAGCACTGTTGACATCATTGGAATAGTCCCTTGTTGTTCCAGAGCATTCATCGAGGGGAGACTGAACTCATCTCAGTACAGGCCTGAGCCCGAATTTATCGGAGGCTTTATGGGATAGCCTTGGTAGAAACAGTAGACACACAAGCGGGCCTCTTGGGAGAGCCTCATTCAATCTCACAGCAAAAGGAAAGTTGTAGGGCGTGAGCCTTTCGAATATATAGAAGACGGGGCTCTGCAAACAGCGGCACATAAGACAATTTTAACAGATAAAGGCTGCCCAAATAACAAGAATGTGACACTATCACAGGATTCTAAAAGTACATTTCGGGTCGGGGGTCGAATTTGTTATTTGGTGATTATAAAAGTAGCATAAGATGCCTAGTGGCTAGGTAGGCAAACGTGGGAAGGTGATCTAGGCAGTCGCACCAAATGGCAGCCTTGTAACTGTGCCTATGTGCAGAAGTTGCCTTTTCATCAAGCGATCTCAGCTAGGGAAAAGAGATCAAAGGGGTAAGATAACATTCTCGTTTATACTACTGTGCTGGCCTGTCCAGATTGGTAGTCATTAGTTCGGTGCAGGAGCATGCCGAGGCGACCTGTGCATTTCTTTGTTGGCGTAATCAGATACCCTGAGAAATTGCGATGGCGTTTGCGGCGTTCGGCAGCCTGTCTTTGCTTCATTTATGGGTGCCCCAGCAACGGGGCAGCATTATTTGAATATCTGCGAATGGAATGGCTTGGGGCTCCATACGCTTTCAAGTAACATCGATGGCAAGCATGGGTCGATAGAATTCAAAGGGTCGCGGGCCACAGAAATTAGCACGACGGCGATCATACAGTGAATTGTCTGCAAGGCCTGATTTACTGCCATCCTCGAGGTGAAATGACGAAGCACTGGATTTGGTTTGCTTTGCTCCCATAAGTTCCTGCCCGCCTGATGATTTAAATCTTGGCGGTAGCATGGTATTGTGCTGCACGAATCATTCTCGACTGGCCCGTGCCACCCCGGTCAGTCGAGAGCTGGAAGGGTCGGTGAGTGACCAGAACCGAACAATGACATGCAAAGTTGCTAACAGATTGGGAGTGCGTCATAGGCATTTCAAGACCCATTTCTATGATCACACCTTTTACCGATTTGATGTCTGTATGACGGCCGCGCTCCCATTTTCAACCCGCATCCGGCCCATACCAATTTGCTATTCTGTGTATTAAAGACAGTCGCTGAAGTCCCGAAGATTCCCAACTTCAATTCTTTTTGTTTTTTAACATCATTTTTCCCAGGCCTAATCGACGTCTAGCGCTATACTACGCAAGCCACATTCCAAACACCGAAGGCCCCTGTCGTTCTACCTAGACAGAAGCATACATCTAGTTGAGCCAAGACGTCACCGCCCCTTGAGCTATATCGGCGCATCCGAACTTCTCTACATCACAAAGAAACACAGTTGGACGGGGTGCCGCCAAACCTCAGTCTCAGTCGTACTACTGCCAACACTACTGCTAGAGGTGTATAGAGGTGCGGTTGTTTTCGTCCGAACACGCCTTGTCAACTGCCATCGGCAAACTCGTGGCTCACAAGGATCACCCTGGCAGGTCATTACCGCAGTGGGCATTTTCAATTGTCGCAATAAAATCAGTCGAGAAATCATAATCCAAGATCGCCATACGCGCGCCGCGATCGCGCTCCCGCACCCATGAATCCTCTTCACAATGGAAAAGGCTACATTGCCTTCACGGTCCTCCACTTCTTCGCGTTCGCCATGGCCCTGACAGTCTGCGGGCTCTATGGCGTTGACCTGACGAGAGCTCGCGAATCAGGCGTGGCTGCCGACCCGAAATGGGTGTTTGCCGAGGTAGTCGCTGGCATCTCGGTTTTCACGACGTTGATCTATCTGATCCCGTTCGTTCTACGGTTTGCCGGGGTGCCCATCTGGAACTTGATTCTCTTCGTTCTCTGGATCGCAGTCTTTGGCGTGTTCGGAAGCATGTACATCAAGGAGGATGCCGAAGGAAATCAGGGCATTCAGCGCATGAAGAATGCTGTATGGGTTGACCTCGCCAACGCCCTGCTGTGGCTCATAATCGCGATCACCAGCGGGGTCTATTGGTGGGGCCACCGTGAGCGTCGCTCACGGTTCACCGGCCGGGCCAGGGTTTAGGTACCGACTGGTCGTTTTTCGAGCATTGCTCTGTCTGATGGGATTTCTCACGGGATTCTTGACCCAAGGAGAGATAGTGAGTGGGGAGACCTTGAACAGGGATCGAAATACAGTCATGGATCAATGGGTGTTGGTCCCAAACTCAGCCAGTTCGGACAGGAAAGGGGTTCCTCTCAAAAAGAACCGGAGCAAGATACGGCTCAGCCTGGTCCGAGAGGGGAGCAGTAGTTGTGCGCTCCGGGCAAGATGGACGACAGACCTGACGACTCACAAATCAATCCTGGAGGACAGACCCCAACAATGTCAACAATTCCCACGATTCCCATTACTTTCGATGCATTTCCCGTTCTCCAGACCTTGTTTTTTATGTCTCCCTTATCGAACCCTGCTGTGGCGACGGCGCTGAACGTTCTTACTTCTCAGGTATCCTCCAAATGAGTGTACGGGGAATGCTTATGCGTGGATCTTTTTAACATGGCGCACGCTTCGAGGAATACCCATCCGTACCATACGCACCTTTGATTTCTATTTCTAGATACCACATATTGTGTTCTTTTTCCCGGTCAATCACGATTATAGGCATTAATGATAATCATCATCTCTTAAAGTGCACTGAAAAAAAGTTGTTTTTTTTATCTTTCTTTTCCCCTCAGGTTGCAACTTTACTGACTGAAGTTCAGGGGACCTGGACTTAGGGCCTTGTTGCAACGTCAATACTGATACACTGATATACTGACAAATACGGTGGCCCTCAGGCGGCAAGCTTTGCAGCCATTTACATCTGAAACTTGCCATCCAGGCTTGGCACTGTACGCTACTGTGAATAATGAGTCTTGCATCGCTTTCAACTTGAATTAAGTGGTATGAATAGAGTGATCGGCATGTGTATGAGTGCCCAAACCCTGAGCTGTCCAGACCCGATTGCAAGCAGAAACATGCTACGACCAACGACTGGAGCGCAAATTTTTGCCAGGACAACAAAGCAATCACGCGAACTAAGCCACTCAGCATTGATCGATCTGCCACTATCTCACCTTGTCTTGTCACCGTTGATCGTCGGTGCTGAAATGTGGTCGCGAATCTCTTTCAGATACCCACTGTCGATCTCACCTTAATGGCGAAACTTCTCCAGTCCCTATTTTCGACAACAAAAAAAAACAATAAAAAAAACAAAAAAGGTGCATCGCGCCACCCACCTTGTTGGTTTAAGGATGGTTCTAACTGTCGTCAACGCCGCTCTTGCTGCAGACTTTAGCACTAGTCTTGTTGTGTTGGCATGGTATGACGTCATCGTCCCTGGATATGGCTTCCTTTGCCCCGAGTAAGGCGCAAATTTTGGCGTAGTTAACACTTTGTAAATTCGGACAAGCAACCTCACGGCTTTCTACTCTCCCCCGGATTAAATGCTCCAGCCTTTGAGAAACTTGCGGACTGAATCTTCCAAAGATCTGCAGGGGATCAAATAGACAATCCCAAGATAGAGTTTCGGCCTGTTAGTCGAATTCCAACATACAAGCCTTTTCTTTTTTTTTCAACAAAGTTCCAATCACACTGAAACAGTGCGGACATTGAGCCCGTGGCGACTCTTGGTTATCTGTGCAATACAGTGTACGGTACAGTACACATTACTTCACTTCACCCTTGCTTCAGTGTGGTGGTTTTCCCGCACCAACCACGCAACCATGCTGATGAAAAGTTGCTGCAACCATGTGGGATCGACGGTCGAGTGGATCTTGCATGTTTTAAGGGTCCCACTAGCGCCTATCCGTTTCCAATAGAGGAAGGAGTCCATGACGATCTGTGGAGTAGACTGCTGCCCGGCTTCCGAGAGACCCCGCTTGGAAAAGTCCGCGACCGCCTTTGGATTCAAACGTACTTCAACTGCACACTAGGCCTTGTTTATTTCGTAAATTGGCCTGGGTTGATGCCTGACTGTGGGTTGTCGATATGTGACTCCTATTTATCATTTGCTTGGACAAGTGTAAACGTTGTTTCGATACTATTGGAAGTCATGCATGAGATCGGCTGGGCATAATTCCTGAAATAACTGTCAAAGTATAGCAGGCCTGACGGTTTTGAATCAAATCTGGAATAGATTGTTTGTTTGCTCTCTCAATTTTGGTTGAAGTCAAGATAATGACGCGGTCCCTTTCACGGGCATATTCGGGGCACTATCGAGAAGCCAACTAACGCGCGCCAAGATACAGAGGACTCAAGGGCCGTGATGCTGACTGACCATATCCGCGGGACGAGTATTCGCCACCGACTGTGCCGGGGCGCAAGCCACGGACGGTCTTGACTGGATGGACGCCCGTCCCCTTGTCCTTGCGGCTCTACGAGAGGCTCACGCCATTACAGCAGCTTGAAGCCACTTAGTGACGCAGCAAATTCATTTTCACTTCCACTTGTTATTTTTATTTTTATTTCTATTTTCATTTTTGGAAAAAAAAAAGTCGGAAGTATTTTTGCTTCTGTCGTGTTCCCAGTAAAAAAACAGAGATTACATCAGGAAAATCAAACAAAGTAAGTTCGTCCAGGTTCGGAATTGTGGCGGAATTTTGGGTGTTGAAAGACAGGGTCAAAAACCTGCGTCGGAAATAATGCGTGGCGTCTTTCCAACCGTCGTTTGTTGATTTTCCTAAAACATCGCCGTGCATACGGCAATACGCAGGCGCAGACGCATATGCACCCAATTAATTATTTCAGACGCGACCGCGGCATATATCCGTGGTTTTATGCGCGGACTTGGCGGAGCAGTAGTGTTGTCGACAGTTCACCTGTTTCGAATTATGATATTTTTTTTTTTTTTTGCGGTGTCTAAACGGATCATCCTCCGCATCCTCCACAAACTTTGGAGTAGTGTGTAAACTGTGTCTTGTGGATACTTGTGTGATAATGACGGTGCAGCAATACAGTACCAAGACTATCTAGAGGAGGATGCATCTATGCCCCATTGTTTCCTGTGGCTTTTTCTATTTCTTTTTCTTTTCTTTCACCCCTCCTCTTCTTATCATATCCATGGTACGGCAAATCTGATAACATGAGATTTCGGGTCGCAACATTGACGCGCGTTCAGAATACAAAGCGGGACCAACGACGAACAGAAGGACCTGAACAAGGGGGGTTTTTTCCTCCCCCTTTCTTGTCAAAAGAATTTGGATGGAAACAGAGGCGGTATACGGATACGTACTACCTACATGCATCTACCCAAGAAGAGATTGATTATATGATTTTTATTAGACCGCCCTGCTGATAAAGATCAGCACAGCCCAAAGGCGTGATGTGTGACGGGCGGTTGGTGGCTGGCTGATTACAAGATGGAGGCATTGGTTTCGCTCACAAGCACACACAAGTAGTGGGAGCAAGTCGTGTCGATCACCAAAAAAAAAGGGTGGGTACACACCACCTCTCCTCCTTTTTCTGTTATTGTTTTTTTTTTTTTTTTTTAAAATGTTTAGCGCTGTTTGCTTGCCCGAAACCCTGCCGATATTTGAGACTTGTTGAACCCTGACTGCGTAATTCTACATGGCAATTTGCTTGAGAATTCATTTCTCCAGTTATTTGATTTTATCTGTACGACGCTTGATCTGTTTCGTTTCTTGCTCAGTTACAGTAGCAGGCTGTCGCTACTGCACTCGGTTGGACATGGGTTGCTGGTCCCTTTCGTGCCAAGAGCCGGTGTCTTTGACTTCCATGTCAGCTCCCTCTCCTTGTTCGATATTTCCTGCCCGTACTTCCGTAGGGCCCAGAGAGACCCTGAACCAAACGAAAACCTAACTGCTGAGGTGCATTCGCGACCAAAGAGTACGCGTGTTTTGGTTGGTTCAGCCATCCAAGCAAATAATGGCAGATGCAACTTTTGCCCGGGTGCAACGGGATCCCTGATTTATTACCAACCTACATGACCTATTTCAGAAACACCTTCGTTTCTTCTTTGGCTTTCTCTTTTCATACTCTTGCAGTATTGCAAGCCTGATGCCCGAGACTCCATCCATAAGTCTTGCACTTTTTTGTTTTTTTCCTTGGTCCCCTGACTTGGACATCGAAGCGGAACATCCTCGGATTTCACCACTTGGCGTACGAACCCTTGCACAATACTGCAGAGAAACGGATTTGGAAGGTAGAACAGCCTGCCTAGCGGCGGAGAATTCGTGACTACCTTAGGTACCCGTACCTTGCCTTAGCGACTCAACTTCAGCATAACACGCCAGCCAACTTAGAGGTCAGTCAGATCAACGGGATAACACAAGATTGATGCCTCTCAAGGCTGATCCTCCATCCTTTCATTTCATCTCTGGCAATCAAACCTCTCCACATGCAAGAAAACAAGCAAAACACCTTGGATCCTTTCCCCAGAACCACTCACTGTACTCCTGACAGCTGAGAGTGGAAGAGCCCCGCCGTAAGGCCCACCAAATTTTTCGATGACTCCGCTAGTTTTCTCTGGTTTTATGATGTCCCCAGTTGGAGACGTTGTTGTGATAGCTCGCCAAAATACCTAATCGTGGAAGGCGCATATTGGACTCTTGGTCCACAAACAAAATAAAGCCACATGAATCTTTCTCCCTTTTGAACTGCAGTATTTCCCTCCCTTTCGTTGTTTCCCCTTATTTTTATTCCAAAACCACGCCATCTGAAAAAAAACAAAAATCATTCATTCTCCAACGGTTGGACATTTTCGTTGACTTGAACATCACCAGCCTGCACGAAAGGAACCTCGCGCGAGAAGCAGATATATTTGGACGGAACTCAGCTTTGCCAAAAACCACTGCTCACCAAATTCGCAGAGACCTTCTCACTTAGACGGTTGACAGCACAGACGGCACCGTTTGAGATTGCTGTCACCCTGTTTGGTACCCAACAGGCAGAAAACGACCCGAGTCAGTGGTTTCCAGCCGCAACCTCAAGCTGGACCAAGATACCACCAAGATACAACGTGCACCCCGACCGTGGCAGCTCTCTTGACGAACCTACCTACTTGCTTGCGGCGGCTTGCGCACTCAAGCTGCCTCAGTATTTATTTTGAGCTCAGCCACCGATATTCCGCGAGGGGAGGGATTTTGAGGACAGCATCAACAGCGTGCAGTTTGGCAGCGAATTCATCATGTCGAGCTTCATCCCCTCATCGTTTCGGCCATCGCCAGGCTCGGGCACACTGCGCCACGGAAGATTCGATCGCTACCACATGGACGACAAGGGCAAATCAGCCAGATCCTCGCCGCATCGGAACGACCACTACCAAGATCACGAAGATGAGGACGAGCAGTTTGTCCTGTCGATTGCAGGCACACCAATAAAGGAGGAAACGCCCAAGCTAACCGCCTCTCGACAAAGTAATTTGGCTAGCTCATGGGCAAGCTTCGAATCTAAAGATTCTCGAGACTCGAAGACAAACTCTGGTATGTTGAGAAGTTTTTCTGCTTTTGCCATTCTTCCCTCCACTGGAGTCTATGGAGCATAAAGTTGCAATGATGCGACATCTGCTACTGATCTCAGTTTGTGGGCTGCTCTTTTTTTTCTTTTCTGGTGTTGTTTTCTCTTTTTGGTTTGCGCCCCCAAGCACCCGAACACAGCCCATCCCTGCCACAAGCCCCCTCCAACTCAGCCCAATGGTGGCGTGCGGGCCGCCGATCGCGGGGTAGTTACCCGCCGCGTACAGCACCGTGTAGTCAAACAGGGCACATCCCCAGCACGTCTCGGGACCTTAATGGCCGCCTGCGAAAGGGTCCACTACCCATGGCGCCATGTCTCATGGCCTCGCAGCGGTAACTTCGTCATCACACAGGAGCTTTGCATACTACACACTAGGGTTGAACAAGTCGTCAACGCGAGACCCTGACAGCATTGGCGGCAGGCCTAGTGGTCATAACTCATAGAGATTCCTCATAGCCACCGGAAAACATCATTTCCCTTGCACCCCCGGATTATAACTATGCGTGGTCGCCGAGTGTACATCTCTTCCCGACATGCATCCGCTTATCGCGCTAAAACACAACCCTTTGAACTACTGCGTCATCCTTTGCTTCTGGGAAGTCATTAATTCGCCTGTCGGCTTCAAAAAACCGTCTTGGCATTGTTTTGCCTATCCACATATATCTTTGGAAACCACCTAGAAACTGTTTGTTGTTCCAAACTGACATTGTTCCTCCGCCGCCTTTGATAAGATGACCTGCAGGCAACCGCTTCAGAGATGACGACCGGAAAATTAGACGCGGATATGGAACGCAGTCGCCCGATTGCTATCGAGATGCCGGCGAAGCGGATGGTCGGAAAGCAGCAGGCACCAACCCCGACGGCACCGTTGTCAGCACGGGGAGATCTGCCAGGGTGAGTTGCTGTGCCGAACACTACCTGGCATGCATCATTAAATTATGATCTCATGTCTAGATGCAATTGATCGCTTGAGCCGCACTTGCTAGGATACAAGGAAGCTAATTCGCGTCGCAGGGGTTATTTTCCTGAACATGAGGATCGGAAGCGGGTTCATCGTACCCATCCTTTTCATGCAGACATCAAGGAAGCCCGGAAGAAATCGATTGCCAGGGCCGGGGTAGACTGCAGCCCAGAGCTTGGAGATGGCTCGCTGAGGCATGGCAGTTCATCCAATACCTTGTCCTCATCGGTAGCTGCCGGACTGGCTGCTCAAGATGGCGGGTCTGGAAGCTCCGGTCTCATCAGTGCCATGGCGGCAAAGAGTCGTTCTTCCTCGGTTGACCACTCTAGCTCGCCATCAATTTCCGCGTACAACCCTACTGGTGCCGAAGACAACCTGCTGCCGATGGGTAAATATTACCCGACAAACTGGGAGGCCCGCAAGAAAGCGAAACGGGCGAAGCAGGCATCAGCGAAGGAACAGCCGCATCATGCGGGAGCATCACCCGACGGTTACTTTCCCAAGCAACCTAGTCCTTCCATGTCACCTAGAATTGCCTCTCCCTCGTCATCGGTCATGTCAAAACCCGAGAACCCCGCAGTAACGCGGGCAAAAGCACCTCAACTCAAAGGTCACAGCCGGTCTGACTCCGAAGCTAGGCGCCGTCTGCAGCAATACCAGCGTGACATGATCACACAGACCAGCCTGGGCGCGCACAGGGTCCTCGGCACCCAGATCCAACAGCTTGGTGCAGATGAAGTTTTCCAGGCGCTTAATCAGCTCCCAGCTCTTCATAACTTGCATTTACCTCCCAGATCTCGGGGGGATGTCTCATCGGGAACATCACAGTTACCCTCCAACGCACTTGCAGGCAGCTATCTTACGGCTGTTCAGTATAACATCCTGTCCAAGCCGGCCTCGCCTCGCTTGCAACCCCTTGGAAGCCCCGGTGGTCCCGTGACGCCCATGGATCTCAGCTCAGCCTCCGAAGATAAGAGCCTGGGGGCGGCAGGACGACCAAGGATGCCGGCTAGCATCAACACAGCACCAGCCCGCGATCGGCGACATATCAGTCAAGGATCTTTTCCTTTCGGACAAGTGGATTCGTAAATCCAGCCTTTGATATTGGCATACGATTGGAGGAGTCACACGAAGCAATGCATGCATATTGGTCATAGAGGAGTTCCTTATTTTCCCCGCTCGTCTTTCAATCTTGGTCTTTGAATGGACACAGCCCTTGTATCTTGATACCCCACATGAATTTACCATAGTACTCTTTGCAGAGTTCCTTACTTTTTTTTTCTTCTACAATTTGATCGTAAAAACCCTCACTCCACTCATTTGTCTGAGTATTTGGATCAACACACAACACCAAGCTCGCTTGGCACATCGGACATACTCATCTCATTCCTTGACCCTCGAGTGTCCATGGCAAGAGTTTATAAACGGAGGGGTTTCCGGGAGTACATGATGTTGAATGGACGCGAAACATGATACTGGATGAAAGACGAATAAACACAATAGACTAGAGAAATGGAACAGTCTCCGCTTCATAGCCCGAAAGCCACTTTGAGTTGGCACAAGGAATACACTTAAGTCGACTGTCCTAGGCAAATTCGATACCTTTATCTCGCGCAACGGTGTGACTGATGTCGTTAATTTGATAATATCTAACTTGCCCGAGATGTCAGGTTACACATGGCACGCAGAAAAAAAAAAAACAAGTGTGCATATGGATTGTTATGGACGGGGATTAATCTATTTATGTACGCTTGAAAATAGTTTTACGCTCCATCTACGCTGAAATTTCAACATCACTCCCACTTTTCTTTTCGCATTTGATTTTGAACTAGGTGACCATCAAGCAGGCTGGCAGTAATTAGCAGGGAAGCTGCCCTTACGCCCACCAACCTCGCCCTCCCACCAGTCGTCAGCCGTCTGGGTCTTTTTGATGACCCTGATCCGGTCGCCGGCCTGGAATGACAAATCACCCTTGCCCTGTCCCGGGAACGCAAACATGGCGACCACAAACTCGTCCGGCGGTTTTGCGGCGGGGATGCGCGGTTTCGGCGGGGGCGGCGGCGGGGGCTTCTTCTTGGCCGCGATAGAAGCGGCGCTGATGCTGGATGATGATGGCTGGCGATGGGGTTGTGGGTGGCTGTAGCCGCCCGGTGTGCCGGCTGGCGAGTGCGAAGGCCGGTCGTGGCCAAAATAGTCGACCGGACCCTGCGTTCTTGGACGAACGACAAGGGGTGCCGAGGACGGCTCACCAAGCGCCGTTGCGGTCGTAAAGTCTGTAGCGCGGAGGTGGGCGCCGCCGAGACCCGGGCGCGGGGAAGGCTGGGCTGGCGGCGGGGGCGCTGGCGCCGAGGACATGCGTTGGAGCCGGCCCTTGGGGTCGTTGCCGGGTATGAGGCCAGTTGAGGTGCGGCGCAAGGCGTCAGATTGAGGCGGAGCGGCCATACGGCGGGCCCCAGGCTGCTCGGGCTGCTCGGTAGGCAGGCGCATTGACATATGAATGGCCTTGCCGCGCGACACGCAGCCGATCTGTTCCATCTCAGCTTGAACTGGCTTGAAATCGGCGGTCCAGTCGGCGACGACCTGCTCCATAGGAGGCGGGGGCGATGGGAAGCCAACTTCCTCGCAGTAACCGTTGAGGAAGGTGTAGTAAAGCCCAAGAAGCTTGTTTTGTATAAGAACGTGACAGCCGAGCAAGGGCGGAACCATGTTGAATGCGGCATTGACGATGTGCGGCAGCGTCTCGCGCAAGTGTCCATCCGCAATGTGGAATTCCTGCAAATTTACAGAGTCAGTATAATGCCCGCTGACGCTCTTGGCCCCGTGCCGCTCAACGCACCTCTGCTAAGTTGTTCATGTCTTCCTGCGCCTTGACCAACTGATTCTCTTCCTTGGGCGTCTTGCCTGACTTTCTTGCGAGCTTGTTCACTTTGTCCTGTTGCTTCTCGTAGTCAAGGCGCTTGTTCTCGCGCTTTTTGATAGTCTTGCGAATAGGCTGTATGCAATCCCTAGCATCCGTGGCCGGCTTTATGACACGAGGTTCTATCTGGCCAATTTCCTCCATCAGCTCGTCCTTGAGCTCGCGGTAAACCTCGCAGAGCCTCAGGGTGCGCTGTAGCTGTGATTCAGGCGTCGGTGTCATCTCTTTCCCGTGGCCATCGGTCGCGCCGACAATGGGGTCGTATAAGCCTTCATATTCAGTAGCTATCCCGAGCTGTGAGGTTACAAGGGAAATCCAGGCCTCTCTCCAAGATTTGGCGCTGTCAATGATCTGTGGAAGGGAGAGAAAGATTGTTAGCCGAGGTGTGACAACGGTGAAGCAAGGTGGGCCAGCTTGGATAACTTGCCTTGAGAAGGATTTTGTCGGCATCCTCAAAATCGTTCAGCATCAACGAGACTTTGGCATTGTCGCCTGGCCCCTTGCCGACCAATTTGCCCCATGATCTCGACACCGACTGCATCCTGTGGTTGTGGTCGCAATGATGCTTGAGCTCCTGGTGTTGCTCTGTAAAATTGATCCTCGGCAAGCCAGGTTAGGCGGGAGAGTTGGTGTTCAATACTCGGCACAGGAGGTGGAACGCTAAGTGTGGCGTCAAGCCCAAAGCAAAGTGTCGGAGTGTGGGGAACGAGTCGGCTTGAGATGAGAGGATGGTTGGGTGGCTTGAGTCTAATGTGCTGGAGGATTGACGGGTGAAGTCATGCCCAGTCAAAGACGCGCATCACCAATCTACCCTTAGGTAGGGCCGAGAGTGTGTGAGGGTGCGTGTGGTTAAAGATTGGATTTGTCTACCGACTTGCGTGTCGTGTTCCAATGCCCCCTCCCCTGGGTTGGAGGGCCAGAATAGCCTGTTTCCAGGATCATGATAGTGGGGCACAGGCAGCCACTGCAGGAGACGAAGACTGTGCGGGATCCTGGCGCACGCAGTGTTCGGCACAAGCAACAAGCCATTGGGGAACACAACCATGACCGAATTACGTGCCTTTTGCCTGCCTCATCAATCATCCCAATCTCTGGCTGCGACAGACTAAATTAGGAGTGAACTGTGCGGGGGGATGTCAATAGCCATTCAAACGCATAGATGAACGGTGTTTGGCATTCTGTTGACCGCCAGCACCTGTAATCGAAAACGATGACGGCTTTTTACGGCCATGTTTTTCAATAGTCAACAAGCATGTACCCCGCCCTAGGCAAGCAATACATACATGTCAGACTTGAAGCTGGTCAGTAGTAATATGGGTTACTTTTTTAAGTTATCCGCAACGGCGGACTGACCTTAGCGGGGATGTCCCAGAAGCCACTCGCTGGTAGCCGAAACAATGCACCAGTAAGGCAAGCCAATTGGCCCAGCCTTTACCTCCACGTCGGTGGACGCTTGGGCGCCTGGAGAGGAAGGGGAATGTGGAGGGGCTCTCGTACGGGTTTAGCCAGAAAGAGACATCTGTCTGCGTAATAGTGTGTGGGGATGCACGTGACGACCAACAAATGTGCACCTATTACAACGATCTTGGGCGAGCTCATCAATTGCCCCCAAACTGATCTATAACTTATCTGCGAACATGCAGACTCGTATCTCTGACCAAAGGTCTTGATATCGTCGAAGGGATTTGCGGCGCTCGGTCATCATCTCGCAGAAGAACAGTTGTATTCTGACGGAATCTCGTACATTTCCAAAAGAGGGAAACAACTTTTTTTTTTTTTTTCTTTAATTGCTCGCTCTGCCTGGAGATCCATATTAAAACACAATTGACCAATGATAAACACCTCAGCAGCCCCTTACCTGGCAAACCAACAGAAATCAATTGTGGGCTAGTTTACTTCAGTCACACCAAAGGTGTAAACGCGCGTTATCAACGCTTCAACCAACACGCGTGTGTCTAGAAGCTACATGTTTGTAAATATGAAAGAGTCGCATGTCTTTGCTTCTAATACGTCACTTCATTCTGAGATTAGCGCATCTTAAAAAGGACTTCCGATTCGTTCAAAATTGTTTGCGATCCTGTCCAACAAAGATGTCATTGAGATGCTCTCCAGAAAGCCCAAGATGGAATCTGTGTATACCATTTCACACGGTGCCTTGGGAGGGGCTGCCTGGACTATGGCTTTATCCCCTGAGCTGAGAGACTCAGACACATCTGACTCTGAACCAGAGCGACCAGCGCGCGCTTCTAATGATTCATCAAGCGAAGACGATGAGGGCGACGACGACAACGACGACGACGACGACGAAGATCACCAAGCAAAAGAGGATAATTCCGAGGAGGGCGACATGTCCGACTCAGACAGTAGCTCTTCCTCTTCTGAGGAGAGCCTCAAGTTGACATCCGACACAAGCTCTTCGGCACCCACCAGGAGCAGATCAGCGTCCAAGGAGGTTGACAGGGTTCTCGCTGAACAGATGCAACTCTTGCAGCTGAGCCCAGAGGTCAATGAGCTATCCGAGATCAAGACCGTGCCTCTTTTCACAGAGAGTGTTCGCAGACGTGCGGTGGACTTGGCTCCTTCAAACTCGAGCCCTTTCCCCCAGTATGGCCTGCTTGGAGGAGTCACTTCCGGCGCCAACGGAGATGAGGCACCGGCAGATCCGCGGGTCTTTTACAACATCGCGGCCCCATCCAGCGTCTTTATCTGTGGTAGTCAAGGTTCTGGCAAAAGTCACAGTCTGTCGTGCCTGCTTGAGAACTGCCTCATGTCATCGCGTGCAAACGTTTTGCCCAGACCGTTAACCGGAGTCGTTTTTCACTACGATACATTCGTATCTGATAATGGAGGTGAGCCCTGCGAGGCTGCGTATTTGGCTTCGAATCAGAATGTGAAAGTCAGGGTTCTATGTGCGCCCACAAACATCAAGACGATCAAGGTAAGTTTCACTCCGTAAATCCGAGACGCAAGACCATATACTCATACCTTCTCCATACAGGGAGTATATTCCAAAATTCCTAACGTGACCGTTGAGCCTCTTCGCTTAAATGAGAGCGATCTCAACACTAAACGAATGATGTCACTCATGGCAGTGGACGACACGCAGGGCATCCCGCTTTACTTGCATGTCGTCCAACGCATCCTGAGAGATCTGCGACTGGAACAGCAGCAAAAGCCTGACAGAGCTGATGGACGCGTTGCTCCTTTTCAGTACGCAAAGTTCAAGATGCTTCTCGAGGAGGAGAACATGACGCCAGCGCAGCTTGCGCCGCTGAAGCAGCGTCTCGATACCCTCGAGAGCTTCATGGTTGGCAAACAAGTTCATGCGTACCACTCGACATACGTGGGCGTTGCGCCTAAGAAGATAAAGGCCCGGAAGAACGAGCAAGGAACGGACTGGAGCCCCGAGGTATGGCTGCAGAGCACCTCCATCGCAATGTCTTTTGTGAAACAAGCAAATTACTGACACTCGTCTAACCACCCCCCAAGCCCGGAAAATTGACGATCGTGGACTTGTCTTGTCCCTGTGTGCAGGCGCAGACGGCCTGTTCACTCTTCAATATATGTCTGAGTTTGTTCCTCGAACAAGACACCAAAATTGGACGAGTTGTTGCACTCGATGAGGCTCACAAGTACATGGGCGGCGGCACAGAGGGCACAGAGTCCCCAGACTCACGTACTCTGACCGAAAATCTACTGCAGACGATCCGGCTCCAGCGGCACCAAGCCTGCCGCATTTTCATCTCTACTCAGGAGCCGACGGTCTCGCCAGCCCTCCTTGATCTTTGCTCTGTCACTATTGTGCACCGATTCACATCCCCAGCGTGGCTAAAAGTGCTGAAGCAACACCTGGCAGGCGTCAGCTCCTCGTCGTTGATGCTGGAGAAAGCAGCATATGGAGGCGACCATGGTGAGGACAGCGGCGAAGGCGTCACCGCAATCAAGCTGCGGGACAACAGCGGCTCGGTCTCTGCCGACCCGGAAGTGGAGGTGTTCTCGCGCATCGTCAAACTGCGCGTTGGCGAGGCGCTCGTGTTTGCTCCCAGCGCCGCCATCGGTGTCAATACTGACAGCCGTATGAAACGAGGCGAGGGCTCTGCCTTCCGCAAGCTGGGAAGTGGTATTCTCAAAATCCGGACTCGAGCCCGAATCACTGCCGATGGGGGTCAGAGTATTATGGCGGACTAGACCTCATCGACCTCTAAAATCTGGGATCATAGAAAGAGGGCAGCAATGTCAAAATTAGATGATAGACAAAGAAAGACAATAAAGACAAGGGAGAGAGGATTTAGAGTGATACCAGGGCAGGCATGAGAAGAGGTCAACATGTGACAAAAGACACAAATTTCTGTTCCGTACATCGGTGTCCAGTGCGCTGCCTTGTACATGGAGGGACGACCAGCGGCCACTACTCTAGAGGCAACCAGCACGGCGCCGCCTCAAGTCCGTAGCAACACCAAGCACGTGGTCACCGCATCTATCCCAGTTAATGACTTTTGTTTATTTACGGCTGAACAAGATTGATTAGATTGCAGAATTGCAATTGGAAAAAAGAACAAGTTGATGAAAGCCCTCTGCAGGGGTGGGTGGACTGATTGCCATGCAGGTGACAATATGCTCTCTATCTACAGTGTCCAAGTCTACCGAATTTTTTTTGGTTGACTGCCGCGTAAACGCATCGACGCACTCAGCAAACCACTCCTCCGCTTGGTCGGTCGTTGCTTCCCCAACAATCAAAAATGGCCGTTAACATTTAACAAGTTGGGTGGGTGCAAGGTTCAGCCCGAGAGCAGCTGTAGGTAGTCGGCTGGAGGTAGGATATTAGATACCTCGCGCTTTGTTACCCCTCGGCCTGGTCGACAGCTGCATAATTGCTTTCACATGTCGCCACCACAGACGGGCTAAACGCTTGGGGGGTTCAACGGTTAATTGCTCACCGCGATGAGAAAAAAGAAAAGAAAAAGAAAACAAAGTGCATCGATGGATATACTTCCGACAAAGAAGCAAAAGAACCAAAAAAAAAAAAAAAAAAAAAAAAAAAAAAAAAAAAAAAAAAAAAAAAAAAAAAAACGTCCAAAATCCCCAACTGTTTACATTGTATTTTTCCGAATGGCGCCACAAAGTTGTCGTTGTCTAGTAAAAACAAGTCTCCGCATTCTCCGCCCCGACAATCACTTGGGGACGGATACCTACCCAACAGACTACTGCTGTCGCGGCATTCCCCTCGATACGGTACGACTTTTTACGCGCTACAAAAGTCCCCTGATGAACCATTGCGCTTAGTCTTTTCGCTCGAGCCCTGAAGCCAGACTTGCGGGATCCTGCTAGGCTACTGTTTAGTAGCACACCTAAAACTCTTTACCGTTGGGATGAGCAGGCGCTTATGCAGCGGCAAGCCTCCCAGGTCAGGGCTGATCAAAGCTTCACCGACCTTTTTTATCTCGACCACTTGGATCACGGCTCCCGCACGTGCATACAAAGACGATCATGTACACATCAGACGGCAGCTGTTTGCCTGCTAGCTCTGCCAAGAAGTAACAGTTCCGGCTCGTAAAAATGCCATTTTTTTTTGGGATCCCGGCTCGTGTTTTCCGAGCTCCTGGCGTTGCTCCTGGTCCCTCAGACAAACCTTGGGTTGTGCCCGGGCTGCGGACATTGGCTGCTCGGAGCTCCCACCTGCATGTCCGGGCCCTTGTCCTACCCACCAGCTTCAAATATCTCGTCGACGGCCGTCTCGATTCCGTGATTCTAAACACTCTGCTCATCATCTCGTATACCCACTCTGCTCTCAAATCTACCTATAGAAACAGACAAAATCGCATAAAATACAGAAGCGTAAACCAATCATGGGTCGTAAGTTTACACGGCGGCTTATGCAAAACCACAGTTGAGCCTGTCAGCTTTTGCTAACCTCCGTCTCCTTACCACCGCACAGTCTTTGATACCAACGACTCCTGGGAGGTTTGGACCGAGATCTCGGGCGTCCAGCGCGAGCGCGCCCTTGAGCTCATCCACGACCATGATTACTTCCTGCACACGGCGGACCCGCAGTTCGTCTCGTACCAGGCCGAGACGATCGACTCCAAGGACGGCCTGACGCGGCTGCCGGCCGACATGCACGCCGACGCCACGGGCCCGACCCAGTGCTACGCAGTAACCGACAACATCCCAGGCCCCATCGCCAAGCTGCTCCCCGGCAAGTCAACCGCCGTCAACCACTACCAGCTCACCAACACCACCCAGGGCATGTTCATCAACTTCAAGGGCGCCATGGGTCTGGTCTCGGACCGCAAGATGACCGTCCGTGACGCCGGCAACGGCAACATCAGGCTCGTCCAGGAGGTCGGCCTCAAGTGCAAAAAGATGATGCTGAGCGTTCTCAGGGGCCAGTACGAGCAGCACTGGAGGAGGATCCACGAGGAGTACGCCAAGAAGATGGGCGGTGACGTCGTCGGCCACTCGGACGGTCTGACTTCTGCTTGATTGTGATATCCATTCCTGGCCTGACGTGCTGGGCTGTTATTTTCTTTCGATGGTTGATTTGCCTCGACATCATCACTTTCCATGGTACCTAGATTCTTGAAGACTAAAAAAAATTTTGTGCATACGTTGGCCGCAGCAGCCCGTATTTTCAGATAGACCCCTTTCATGGGCGAGATGACATATAGTCTGCTTGTGAAAATCTCAATTGGTTTCTTGATAAAAAAGAATCGTCACTGCCGAGAGTGTTTGTTATGAGTGGTGGGTGGATGCAGGAAAAATGGCGCTTTCACAACAATCTTTTACTTACAGTTGCAAACTCTTGCCTTTCACGAAAAGAAGGCTTAGAAACGACAACGAAACAAAAACAAAACGAAACAAAAACACCCTCTGGATTTATTCCGTTGCACCAATTTAACCAAAATTAGTCCTCCCAAAATCAAGCCACGTTGACCTCCTCCCTCTGACATCCATCTGCAATCCAGCTTCAACAGACAGCCTCTTGCACCAGGCCCCATGGCCCGAGATGAACCCTCGCCAGCCCAAGCCGCGAAAGCCCAAGCCCTGGCTGACGGCATCCTGACCGTCGTGGGCATCACCCCGCCCACGCTCTCCGAAGATGAGGTGCGCGGGGTGTGGGCCTTTCTGATAGCAACACAGCGCGAGGGGACGACGGCCGCGACGCGCCGCCAGACTGACAGGCTCCGGGCGATTGATGGTTTCGAAAGTGCCGTTGGGGATCTGAGGATGGTCTGTAATGATGCTGTTTACGAATCGGAAGTGGGCGATACGAGGGCTGGCGACGATGGCGGCAACCCATGTCCCGATAGAATTTCAAAGACAGTACCCAATTTCGCCAAGGTACTAGACGCGATAAGACGGTCGCTGTCCAATATTCAGGCTTTGCCAGCTGCCAGTGAAAATGGTGAGCGACCGGTCGTCAAAGCTCCTCATTGAGCCAGGGGTGGTCGAGGAGCTGCTTGGGCGTCTTCCTGTCCTCGGGCCTCCATCGGACCATACTCCATATCAAGTCCTCAAAAGAGTCATTCTTCAACTTGAGTTCGTGCTTGTGGTTGGTGCATTCCATGCGCAGAGCTCCTGCAATGACATTAACGCCCCTGTTAGCTTCTGACAAATAAAGGGATGTGGGAGCCTTGTTGGTTTGAACAAGACTGTCTAGCTTGGTTGAATAATGAAAAAAAAAAAAAAAACACTATTATAAGCGAACCTTCTGGAGTAAAGTAACGACTGCTGAAGCGTCCTCGCTCAAGCATTTCCATGGGTGGTGGTCCGATTCTTGATACGATGGAAGCCATGTGTGACGTCGAGTCCCAATGAAGGAGCGGATCATCATCGTCACAACCGAGGGATCCATTGATGAGATATTCTCTGCGCCACATTTTCCAGAGCTGAATCGCAAAGCACAGGTCAGTCAACTGATTTGAAAATGATCAACAGGCAGCTGTCGAAGAGGGACTTGTACTAACCATCAAACCCAAGCTCCAAACATCAGCAGCGAATGTCACCTCAAGACCCAAAAGAATCTCGGGCGCCGTATACATGGATTTTGGAGTACCCTCAGGGTCCCAAACCTCATACGCCACTCTCGCCTGCCCAAAGCTCCCCAAAAGCACCTTGGAAAAGTTGGTGGTGTTGCCGAGCTTGTCCTCGTCAAACGGCGTCGACCGATAGAGCGTAAAGTCGGTGCAGTCCCGGGCCGTAACCGTCTTGACGTAGGGCCGGGCGGCCGTGGTCCTGCTCTGCGGCCTCCGGACCAGACCCAGCGTCTCCCTGACGACCGTCTCGTTCAGCGGCACCCTGTACCCGACGTGGGCCTCGCAGATGTTGCCGTGCACGAGCCCGCACTCGGTGTTCAGGTAGTCGAGCGCGAGCAGCAGCTGCCTGGCGCCGCGGCGGAGGTGGTGGTTGCGCCAGCACGCGCTGGAGCAGACCGTCGCCCAGTACCGCCACATGAGCTTCTGCACCAGGCAGGCGTGACGCTCGTCGCTGGGAATCAGGTCGGCAGAGGGCTTGCTCGTCGGGCCGCCGGGTCGACGGATCGGCTCCACGGGTCGGGTGTGGTTGATAAAGGGATAGCCTGGATGCTTGGGGTTGGCGTGTATCGACATTCGGCGTTGGCAGTCCTCTTGTCGGTCGGACTCAGGGGAGAGTCGGGTGCAGATCTTGAGCGCAACAAATGTTTCTGACCTGAGGTCGAATGCCATCCAGGCTGTGGAAGACTCACCCCAGCCGAGCTTGACGAGAGCTGAGTGCAGGTAGAAGGTGTGATTGTTGGTCAATTCTTACTCACAATACAGATGTTGAACATTATATGCAGATGCGATGCAACTCACTTTGATAAGAGGTGCCCTTTATCATCTGACCGAGCTGGACGGGATAGAAATCACCCCTAGCAAAGTTTCTGTGGCTCTCCTCCTCAAACAGGCTGCCATCGTCCTGGAAGTTGGTGCACTCGAATGTCGGAACTCTGTACAAGGTAGCTTGAGATGGCTTCAAATGCTCACAAAGCACTTTGGACTCCCTCTTGAGGCCATCGCGGACCTTCTTGCCGCAAGCCTTGAAGTCTAGGTATGAGCGAACGAGGCAGTTGTCTTTAAGGGACGAGCCACCCCTTGCTCCGGTCGGGTTCTGCGGCATTTCGCATGAGCAGGGCTTGGCTATGACATATATAGATAAGTCGGTGTGTATTTGTTTGACGTAGACTGCCTTTTCCTGAACAGGGTTGGTCGAAAAGCTGCGAAATAATTTAATCAAATTGAAAGCGCTGGTCAAGCTGTACTGAAAAAGGAGGCAACGAAAACCCCACGAGCGAGACGAGCAACTTATGCCCTGTTTGTGGAACGCATCTGCGCCGCAAGTGAATGCGAAAGAAAACGATAAAATTGTTCACTAGGCAACGCCTGGCCCGAAATTCATGAAAACGTACCATGTGAAATGCATCTCGAGAGTTGTATGTAGTAGTATTTAAGCACGCATGTTTAGAACAAACTCTAAATCCTTATGCACGTCCACCGCAACTCTATAGAGTAACCCTCTTCTCGGCAAACTTAAGCTCACCGAATGTCTCCTTGATCTCGGGAATGGCGGCCAGGTTTTCAAGATATTTGACGACTGTGGGAGCAGACTTGCGCATCTCGGCGTCCAACAGGGAGCCGGCAGCAAAGAACAGGGGAGCAAAGACCATAAAGTCGGCATAGGTGAGCTTGTCGCCGACAAGGTACTTGCCGTTGCCCTTGGCTAGGGTGACCTCGACCTTGCCGAGGGCACGCTCAACGCTGGCGACGCAGGACTTGTAGCGGTTCTCGTCGGCCGGGTACAGCTTTATGACGCACATGACGAAGACGGGCATGCAGTTGGCCAACAGCTCGGTGTCGGCGAAGAATGCCCACTCCATGATTTTACCTTTGGTCTTGGCGTCGGTGCCGAGCAGCTGGTCGGCGAGGTTGCCAGCGGCAGCGGCGTAGTAGGCCATGGCCGCCGACTCGGCGATACAGAAGCCGTCGGCAGTCTCCATAACGGGGATCTTGCCGAGGGGGAACTTGGCCAAGAATTCCTCCGACTTGTTGGTAACACCCATCTGGAAGTCAGGATGGCTGACGATCTCGAGACCACCAAGCTTGCCGATGGCTTGAACCTGGATTGATATTCTTGGTTAACTGATGGGCTTCTACACCTAATCGACCGGGGAGCTGTAGTATAGATAGACCATATGCCTCTGTAACAGCGGCCTAGCAACATCGAGAACTTACCCTTGCAACACGAGGGTCCGTGGGCCACGAGTAAGTAGTAGCGAAAGGAGCCATTTTATATGTGCTTTTTCTTTTTGAGCTGGGGACTGTCTGTTTCCGGAGTGATTGAAAGGGCGAGGTGAGGGTATTTTGAAGGTGTCCGGCACAAAATATTCACCAGAACCAGAACGAGGTGTTTGAGCAGCCAACCAGGTCCCCTTTATAACTACGAGCTAAAGTGGGATGCCGCCGAATCCCATGGGAGATGAGGGGTCTGTTTCCTCATGAGACCCTGCATTGGCATGGTTTGTGAGGACTGGAACCGGAAGGCGTACAGGGACCAGGAGCGACGGCCAGTCAAGAAAGAACAATCAAGCCACTACCCCACTAGCACCTGGCCACGGAAGGAAAAGGGGAACCGCGGACGCCAAACGAAAACAAAAGAAAAAAAAATACCTACATTAACTCGTCCTGGGTCCCATTTTATTGGAAGGTCAAGGGTGAGAAGCTTCTCGAAACCAGCCCCATGCCACCTTAGGCCCGACTGAATGATGCGTGGCCTCAACTTTCAAATCCAGCGGGGTTCTGTTGGAGTTTTGTGGTGGCATTAAATAGTTCCTGCCCGAGACCCATTTGGACTCAACGGACGTGGATCGTGGGTGTTCCGGTCTGATTGATTTTAGACCCGTTTCGTAGTGTAGGGCGATCTACCGATAGCCGTCGAGGGGTTGTCGGAGGGAAATATGGAGCCGCCCGCATAACGGCTCCGGTATCCCACCCAGGCCACCATACATGGCAGGCCCATTAGGTCCAGCCGCCATGCATCTAATTATTACTAATGAGGTACGAGGCGTGGAATGAGACACCAGGAGCAGTAGAATATCCACCGAGCCATATCATGCAGGGAATATTGGTATATGCCGATATATGAGAGGCCCATGAGCTCAAAAGAAGATGGGGAGATTGGGTTGAATTGATACAAAAAAGCGGTATCTTAGAGCTGATGATGTCGATAAGCTTGAATTTAGAGTGGCTGTCGGTCTTGAATGGAGGAATCGAGAGCCTGTTCATGTGCCCTGGGCTCTTTTCACTGAGGAAATGGCCCTCATTATTTATTCGTGGGGGTGGTTTTGCTGGCTAGTGGAGTTGAAACAGTCGTGAGGGTTAGGGTTCAAGTACAAGATCGACAAACATGTGTTGAAGGCGGGGCAATGTTGGTCTTCCGATTTTAGGTCAGCGCCCTGTGGCATGTCTTGTTTGACTCGTCAGCATTCCTCATCGTCCGCACGTCTCACCTCTTCTTCAGGGTAGCAGTATCCACTGCCGCAATGGCAGCTGCCCCAAGCAACGATAACGATGCCATCATCCTGCAGTTTGAGGATATGCGCCGGCGCAGTGAAATCCTCTTGAATGAGTTACAACAGCTTGAGCAACTGGGAAACCCCAACAGCAGAGACCTGATCCTCCCCGGCCAGCTACAAAATGGCTGGCTGACAGTCCCTGGTATCCGACCCATGGTCAATCGAGTCAAGTCGGAGACTCTGAGTCTGGAACGTGCCTTGCAAGACTACAAAAAGCGGTTACCGTCGGATTCCGAAGACGATCTGGAACTGGCAAGGAAACGATTACGTAGCCGCCTTGTGTCTTGCAACCTGCCCTCGGCAGAGGCGCAATGGGATGTCATAAAGCGCTGTTCTGATCTGAGGGCTGTCGGTCAGCAGTTCTCCCGCACCATGGCTTTGACTCATGGGGGAAAGCCGCGGCCTCAATCACTCAACGATCAAAAAAAGGAGTCCAGGAAACCTGTGCCACCTGGGCAGCTCGCTCTTGTCGACGCTATTGTTGATGGTGGTGCGGAATGGATCCGCGTCATGAGCATTACAGAGGGCCGATTGCTTGAGGAGATGGCCGCGGGTGGCTGGGATTGGGGGTGCGAGGACAGTGACGACGAAAACGAAGGCTCGGGCGACGCGGCAGGAACTGGAGGCAACGATGACGGCGGCGACGACGATGAGATGGAGATATCGATCATTAAGACGATCAAAGGTCTTGTGCAAGCCGCCGAGATAAACCAGGCAACCACCCCAGGAGCCAGCGCAATAGGTTCAGGCGAGATAAGGATACACGTGGTGCTTACCAGGATACGCGAAGGTTCGCAACCAGAAATCGACAGGCTCCTTCGTCACGCCCGAAGAATGGGACGCGGCAACATAAAGGTCATAATTGACGGCACAGAGTCTGGCATCTGCAGTGAACCAATACCTCCTCTTGAAAAGGCCTTGCAAAATCTAGTGCCGTATTCAGGCTCGCCTGAAAAGTATCTCACCGAAAAGATCAATCTCGATGCTAGCACCATGATTGCATTGATCTCGGACATCTCTCATGCGCAGATCGAGGTTCAGGATTGGCACCGCAAGGATATCCAAAAGCAGATACAGGAGGAGGACTCCGGGTCCAATGCGACAGTCGCCAAGTTCCTCTATCCGCTGCTAGTGGACAGAGAGCTGGTTTGCACCCTCGGTGCCGCACAACGTGTTTGGGACATTGTCAGCATGATGGGCACAGGAGGCGAGCCTTCACGAACGGCGCTGCTCATACCTCGCCCAGGCCAAGACCCAGAGCTGACCGAGGAGGAATCATTGAAGAAGTTGCGGGAACACTGTGTCCATCCTGTACCAGATGGGCTCAGGCTGCCCATCAAGATTGTTGATGCCAAGATGACGGAGAGATGGGAGGGTCTGGTTGAGGATGGGAAACTGCCCAAGGTGGTCAGACCCATCGCCAAGGACCTTCTCAATGAGGTCAACATGGAGTCGTTTCTGTACGGCTGGGAGGTCGGCATCACAACAGTGACAGCCAACGGCTCTCTTGCGCAGCAAATCGGCAGAGCTCTTGAAGAAGATCAAATACGGAGACGGCAGACCCAGAAAGGAGAGGAGGGCTCCAACTCACCGCCACAGGCACCGTTGATATTGGTGCACTCGGTCAGAAGGTCCCTTGGAGCCAAGGGACAGCCGAGAGAGCGTCGGAAAACCAACGGCGGTACCAAAGAATAAAACCTATTTATGACATCCCCTGCGGTGATGCATGCATACATTGTTAAATTTCCGGTGACACCAACTACAGCAAACCATACTCGCACGCCGAGGTAACCCTCAAAAACGCATGGAAAACACCCCACTCACCGTCAATGATAGCAAGTTTGACGGCCTTGAAAAACCGGTTCAGTGTCACCGAGAACCTTTGGTTTTTCCTCATGCCTATTTTACACTTGCCTGGCCCACTTCTTTCAGGAAGCTTTCAGCCCGCAATGCTTGATTTATCCCATCTTTTAACCTGGTTTGCGGAGCGTCCGACAGACTTTAACGCCAGCAGCTGTCAAAAAAAAAAAAAAAAAAAAAAAAAAAAAAAAAGTTACACCAATGTCTAGTGTCAGGCACCTATGTGGCAATCTACATAGGGATCTCTTGACATGTCGCACGTGGCAGATGCATTGGTTTTTTTGACCCGCGCCAGGCACATGTGAATTTAGGAGATCCACTGACTGACTGCATATCAACTGTTTCTGCAGCGCTGGTTCGACCCACCTTTCATGGCAGAGGAATTAACAACAACTTGTGTAATTGCCGAAAAGAAAACGAATTACTAAAGTCGCAATCGAACGGACATAAGTTTCTCCCAAAAATTCCTTACCAGTAGGAATCGAGCTGTAAGCAAAGAGTGAGTGTGTTTCGATGAGAGATCGACAAGGGTTCTCCGCAAAAAGTCGCGCTCGCATGCGGGAATCATGACGTATTCGATTCACGTCGCCCATCACACCGTGCAAGTCGGTTCTGTGACGCGCTGTCACCATCATGGAATAATGTGAATATCGACACGATGATGTCGCTGGAAGGTGGGTACTTGCTCAACGGAGGCGAGATTTTGTCTGGATTGGTCTTGACTGTCCAGGTTATAAAAGAAAACATAGGAAGCAGATATCGTAGTTTTAGAGTTAAACTGAGAACCCTGCTTGGCATTGAACTCAATTGGACCAGTTTACAAGGAAAACCCAGGTTCGAAATTTCGTCAACTTTACTTCAAACAATAAATATCAATACTTAAATCGCATAGTCAAAGCATGGCAACTGCGCAAGCTGTATACGCCGCCGAGAAGGCCATCGGCCACCAGGAGGGTGGCATCACGAGACAGGATGTCTCTGACTACACCGAGACGGGTGATCCTAGCCAGACCATGAAGGCCCTGGTTTGGATGGGAAAGAACAAGGTCGAGATTGGTGAGTGAAATCACGCCGGGTCGAAATGAAGAACTCTTTCAAGGCTGACCTCCTTCCAGCGGACATGCCCAGGCCCAAAATCATCGAGCCTAAAGATGTCATCCTCAAGGTCACAGGCAGCACCGTCTGCGGCTCGGATCTCCATCTCTTGCACGGTACAGTGATCCAGATGAACAAGAACGACATCTTGGGACACGAGTTCTGCGGCATCGTGGATGAGGTTGGTCCCGAGGTCACCAAGTGCAAGCCTGGGAAGCGCTATGTGGCTTCTTTCCAGATTGCATGTGGAGAGGTATGCATTGGTGTCCCCCTTGATGATATTGCCCTTGGTTTAGGCTCCAGAGCACGTTGGCTAATTCCGCCCTTTATTTAGTGCTTTTACTGCAAGCAAAAGTTGTCTTCGCAATGCGAGCGCACAAACGACAACACCATCGCCAAGTCTATGTACGGCAGCCAGACGGCCGGCATGTTTGGGTACAGCCACTTCACCGGCGGTTTTGCTGGAGGTCAGGCCGAATATGTGCGCGTGCCTTTTGGAGACGTGAAGTAAGTACCGGTGACAGGAGTGGTTTCTTCTTCCGGCGGATGGGAGTGTCTGGCTTTCTGCGTTGAGTACAACTACTAACCTTGTGAATCACTACAGCTTGCTTGAGATTCCTGACGACGTTCCTGATGAGAAAGGTTGGTTGCTTTTTTTTTCATTTCCCACGTCTACGAGCAAGACAATTGCTAACGCCACTCCCCATTCCAGCGCTATACTTGTCCGATGTCCTCCCCACATCATACAACGCTGTGAAGGACACCGCCGTCTACCCTGGAGATACCGTGGCCGTCTTTGGAGCCGGCCCCATCGGCCAGATGGCTGGCTATTGGGCGCTGCTCGAGGGTGCCGAGAAGGTGATTTTCGTCGACACGGAGCCCCGGCTGTCATACATTCAGTCGCGGTTCAACGCTGAACAAAAGTCCAAGACCACCTGCATCGACTACAAGACGCTGTCATCTGGCGTCACCACCAAGGAAACGGTCGTGTCCAAGCTGAAGGAGATGTGCGGCGGAAGGGGACCCGACTGCGCCATCGAGTGTGTGGCAGGCGAGTACCCCAAAGGCTGGGCGCACTGGTTGGAGATGACGCTGGGTGCGGAGACGGACACGAGCGAGATTCTCAACGAGATGATTGAGGGAGTGAGGAACTATGGCAGAGTTGGCGTCACTGGTGTCTACGTTGGATACGTAAGTTTATTTTTTTCTTTTTTGACGTGTCTACTCAAGTCCGTTCCTGGGAAGGGAGACGTCCGCTGACCGAATCTCGCGTCAAAAAGACCAACCACTTCAACATCGGCTCATTGATGCAGCGTGGTATTCGCCTGATCGGAAACGGGCAGGCACCTGTGCACAAGTACTGGGACGAGTTGCTGGCGAGGATTCAGTCCAACGACTTTGACCCCCTGCAGATGCTTTCGCACCGCGTCAGGCTTGAGGACCTCGACAAGGTCTATTACAAGTTTGAGAAGAGGGAGGATGCGATGCAAAAGGTCTTTGTGGAGACCAAGTTCTCACTGCCCAGAGCCAGCGGCACACCTGAGCTTACTACGTACTAAGCGTAGTAGTGCAAGAGGGGTAGCTGGTGAGGTGTATTGATTGCTCTCTCAGGCAGAGTATGATTTTTGGAAGTTGAGTGCAATTACCATGACAGCAGGCGGCGTACAGAGATATGTCTATTTTGAACGAAGCGATATTTCGAGAATGCAATATATGTATCCATATATATCCATCTAAATGTGCCATGTTCCAAGCTCCGCAAATATGGTCAATATCCAGTCATCAATTCATGTAGTAGTTTTTCACTTGTTTCCTGGGTTGGCTCATGGTTTATTTCGAGCTTGCATCAGAATCATTGTTCCTCTGCTGTTCACCAACAAGCCGACGCTGCGAGTTGGGAATCCATTTTTCTGCGTCCCCAAACCTGTCAACCGTCAGCCCAGCCCGGCCGGGGTTCTTCATACCGGCCTCGAGCTGTCGCTGGTAAGAAACGTTGCGCAACCTCTCGTGCTCGGCCGGTGTGAGCTGAAGCTATTATTTTTTTTTTACGCAAAACCAGTATTAGCAGTAGTTTATGTCTCGGTTTGTTATGAGCAGGGTTCGGAGAAGGGGGTTCTTTTTTTTAGCGGGATTCTCTATATCCCTTACATATATCTCAACTCCAATCATGTGTATCGCAAGAGCAAGCCACAGCGCGGCCCCAAAGCTGAGCACCAGGGCGCTGCCGACGGTCGCCTCGTTGCCGCGCATGTCGGCATCGACGACGGCGACGGCGTGCGCGTCGTTCCCGGAATAGAAGCCCTCGCACGAGGGAAACAGCGCAAGCACCCTGGCGCGACCGCCGCCGGCCATCTCGTAGTCGATCTGGGCGCACTCCCGCACGGTCGCGTAGCCGGCGCGGCTGTTGACGAAGATCATGACGACGAAGACGAGCCGCATGGTGATGATGGAGCCGGCGTAGGCCCAGGCGCGCAGCATCCAGGCGCGGTGCTGCTCGATCTGCAGGCGCTTGACGTTGTAGCAGGCCGCCGCGAGGGCGGCGACGAAGACGACGGCCAGGAACCCCGTCGCGGTCTGCGTGTCGACGGTGCCGCCGGCCGCGACGCGCGCCATCATCAAGGCGCCGGCCGTCGACGCCAGCGAGAGCAGGACCACGACGTAGCCGTTGACGCGGTGCAGCAGCATGGCGCGGTGGCGGATCGCCGGCACGAACTGGAAGCAGGCCAGCAGCGACGCCGGCACGATCGTGAAGAGGTGCAGCATCATGCCGGCCTGGACGCGACCGCCCTCAAAATAGTGCTTCTCGCTGCGCTTGGCCGCGCGGAAGGTGCCCCAGTAGTCGAGGTACGGCATGCGCGCGAGGCTAAAGCCCATCAGGGCGCCGCCGAATATCAAGAAGAGGATGAAGTTGTAGCCCTTGGAGAAGCCGATGGGGTTGTACATCTTGCGGCAAAAGGCGACGAAGCCGTTGGCTGGTGGCCTCGTTGGTTGGGCCATCTTTGTAGAGGGGGTTTTTGTCAGGGGTTCAGGGGCTAGTGGTGTGGAGCTGTTGAGATTGGCGGTGGTCTGTATTTCGAGGTGGTAAAGGAGCATGAAAGATGATCAATTTTTTTTTTTTTTTTTAGGAGATGCTTCACAATCTTGAAATGAGCAGATTGCGTTGATAATAAATTCTTTGAGTGTTTTGGACCACTTTCTGTGAATAGGAGAGACTGCTTGTCTTGATGTATTCATGACTACTAAGAACAGATGTGGAGATATTTTTCTGTTTTCCTTTTGTAACATAGGAATTCGTACCGCCTTATATACTACTGTAAGAAAAAATAAATAAATACTGCCAAGCTACCATTCGCGCATCTACGCTAAAGAGTCTAGTAAACGATGCTGCGAATGCGAGTGCAAATGCGATGGTGATGTTGATAGAAGATCCCTTGAACGATTTGTTTCGAGGCAGTGCGGTCGGCCCAACTATGTCCGCTTATACCGGGCGACAGCTCGCATTCGCTTCCCGCACTCCTGGGACCGAGCATTGTTGTTACATCTAAGAGAGATAAGCATAAAAATTCCTCGATTGGAAATTTGTGGAGACACGGAAAAGAAAATCAGCAGCCCGGAACGACCTTAGCAGTCACGACATTAGGCTATAGAATCAAAGTCAGCCCTGCGACAAGATCTGATCTTTGGGCTTTGGGGCGGTTTTCGGTGCAACATTCCACCGCCTCTTGCTAAATGGTATGCATCACCGACACTTGCGTAGGGTAGGATCAGCCTTGACGTCGGTGCGTGTTTATCTCAATCCGAGTCCCGACTGCAAATGAGGCGCTGCCCCGTCACACAGAAAATCAAATCAAATCAAATCAAATCCTGCTTTTTCACCGCCGCCAACATGCGTCTGTCTAGTCGGGCTTTTTCTCACATGCGGCATTTCAACCAACGGCAGCTTTTTTTTTTCTTTCTTTTGCTCGTGTTGCTCCGATGACGCCAAAGATTGTGCTTTCTTCTTACTCGCAAATCATGGTAGTAAGTAAAAGATTTTGCTAGAAATCATCTCGCCGGCAAAGAAGCAGTTTGACGGTCCCGGGATAATGTTACTCAGAAGAGCCCCTGAGACGATATCAGGAATGGGCGAGGGAGGCGGTCCAGGCGTTGGAGAGCAACTTGGACCTGAAAGCCCCCAACTCCTCGACTTGCTGGCACCTATGGGTTCCGATATGGAGCTCTGAATACATAAATCTCGACAGAGACACTGCCGTGAGTAGAGGGTAATTGAGTGGTACCCATGTCAGCAACCAATTTTCTTTAGTTCAGGAAACGGCCGAGGAAGTTTCATCAATGGTTAAAAGCCAGTTAGATGCACCTCATGAAAGTGAACGACCGTGTATTTGCCGGCCCCGGTTGCTTCAATACCACGATCCTCAAAATATCATATCCATCCACAAGTATTCATTCAAATACTCATCCAGCACTCGACCAGTCCACAAATGCCAGTCATCGCTCCCATCCCCAAAGTACCCAGGCAACGGCATCCCTGTGAGGCTAACACGGCTTCGATCGTCGGTGATTCCGGTGGTAAAAGTATCACTGGTGACGTGCCAGTTCAACTGACTACCTTGCTTTGCATCCTGTATTCATCAAGTGTATTCTCTATAAGCTCTATGTTTCATGGGCTTCATCTCGTTTCACCACTTTTTTTTTCGTAAACGGGTACCCCTTTAAGAATTCCCGAGTTTCTGTGGTTTTGGGCTGGATCCCTCCCCTCGTCTAGGCCACCGTGAACCCGAAGGCGGGTTGCAGCCAACGCCTCCACCTGCTGGGAAAAGGCTTGTCCAACCACACCCCATAAAAAGCCTTTCCCTCCAAAAGGTAGACACGATCGTTTGTCGTCTCTCGAGCGACCAGCGCATTGGACGGATGAACGGCTTATCGCGATCGCGCTCGACGGGGAGCTATATTCGTATCAGTAGTTGCTCGGCTGGAAAATAGCGGTCGTCTCAATAAAGGAAAAAAGAATTTTGGTTTCGTCCGCAGTTTAAAAAAAATCAAGGCGTCATGATATACCAGTTCGGGGGACCTAGAGTGGGCATATATCTGGCCGTATCGGTCAAAGCGTTGGGCTTGGAGTCACTCAGCTGTTAGTAATTGCCTTTTGAATACTTTTCCTTCTTTTTAAACTTTCCCTGGTACGCGGGAGGCAAAGAAAAAAAGTCAAAATGGTACGCGGGCAAGCAAGGCAGGCAAATAAAATGCAGAGGCACATGCAAATGACAACCATCAAAAAGCACCAAAAGAAGTCAAAAATGGCATGCAAGGAACAGATGAAGTGGGTTTACGCAAGGCACACAAGGGGGCTGCTCTAGGGCTCGGGTTTGTGTTATATCTCGTGATAAGATAATACCAAAACTAGGAATTAGTAGGGTCGTCAGTAAGCCACGCGGATACATACATAATCTTTAGAAGAAGGACTATTATTCCTCTTCCTTGAATCGAAAAAGGAGACGCAAACGGTTCCGTCATAAGTGGAACAACTCGCCCAAAACTGCCATGATCAATACCACTGTGACTGTCAGTAAAGCGAAAAGAAAGAGCAATAACTTTTCTGCTGTTTTCTTTTTTTTCTCTTTTTGGTTTTTTTGCGCAGGCGCTTTCTGCTTTTTGTACCCCATGAGCGAGAACTCGAGGCACACACGAAGACCGTCGCTCGCCAGTGAAGCAATTAATCAAGCGAAAAAAAAAAAAAAAAACTGCAATCAAAGCAAGCGCTCATTCCTGTTTACAGACCCGTAATAATAGCGACGCCAACCATAAGGACGACAAAGCTGGCGGAGCCCGGACGCGTGAGGAAGTGACCCTCGGAGGCAGGGGCGCTAGGCGGCCTCGCCACTGCGCCGCTGGGGCTGAACCCTCCAGGGGCGGTAGGAGCACTGCCAGGCATCAGGACGCTGGAGATCGAGGGGAGGTTAACATTCCATAATATGATTCATCTTCTGCATTCTAGACGAAAAAAAAAAGAAAAAAAAAAGAAGAAAAAAAAGAGAGAGACTTACTTGTCGATCACGTGGACGACACCGTTAGAGATGAGCACATCTGGAGTGACGACCTTTGCGTTGCCCACCATGACCCCGCCGTTCTTCACGCTGACCGTCACCTCCTGACCATTGACCGTCTTGACCTTCTGGCCGTTCTTGAGACCGCTGCTGTAGGCCACAGTTCCGTTCACTACGTGGTAGGTCAGGACGCTGGAGAGCTGCTCGACCGACAGTGTGGACGCGGTGGAAGCGATCTTGGCAAAGGCCGAGTCAGCCGGGGCGAAAATGGTAACATCCTTGAGCTCTTCAACCGTCTTGACCAGGTTGGCCTTGGTCAGGGACTCGGCAAGCGACTTGAGGTCGAGCTTGGTCAGAGCCGAGGCGGGCGCGGGCGGGACAGTCAAGACGGAGTCGATCAGGTGGATCACGCCGCCGTCGAAAGCAATGTTCTGGAAGGGATCCTTGGTCAGCAAAAGGCCACTCCCCGTGGACTCAAGTTGGTGACTTACCGCCTGAGTGACCTTGCTCGTCTTTTGCAAACCGCTCTTGAACTCAACAGTCTGACCAACAGCCTTGCCCTCAACCCTCTGTCCGCCCGTGACCTGGGCATAGGTGGCGTTGGTGAGCAGGGTGGGCAGGAACTTTGCCTCCTTGGTGAAGGCATCCCCGCGGTAGGTGCCGTCGATTACGTGGTAGCTGAGAATGGCCGGGACCAGGCCAGGGTCTTTGGCGATGGCAGCGGCATTGGTCGGGTCCGAGGTGAGCGCCGAGATGGCCTCGTTGCTGGGCGCAAGGATGGTAATGTTCTTGGCGCCTCCCAGGGTGGAAACCAGCGCGGGCTGGGTGGACAGCAGGTGGTTCAGTGCAGAGACGGACTCGTGCTTGCTGAGGACCTCTGTCAGAGACTGGGCCGCTGCGCCGGCGGCGAAGAGAGCGGAGATGGTAGTGAACTTCATCGTGCCGGATTCCCTACGGTTGTGGAGTAAAGGCAGGTGTTGGAAGGGGGTGAAGAGAAGGATAGGTTTTGCGGATGAGGTGATATAGAAAATTTGGGGAGAGGCGGCACCTATCTTTTGCTTTAAGGTTTGGAGCGTGGTTCTTCTCAAAGGGCAGAGTTTACACAAGAAGGGAACTCCAGCCTATTTGTATTCGGAATCTTGATCTGGGTTCAGATGACCCCATCATGGAGTCGATGTCTTTTCATGGAAGGGGTCGCCCATCAGCAAGGTTGCCCGAATGGGAAAACAACCAAGTTCCATTGCCGCGACCTTATCCAACCTCCCAGGCGACAGGGAAGCTATACCGTATCGAGCCATTGCGAGGCCGGAAGGCTGTCGATGATGAGACCAGACGACGGTGCGAATGATATTGTCGCAACAATATCGAATCGGGGATGCCCCTGATATGCTGACAAAAAGAAAGAGAGAAAAAAAAAAATTCTGCTCCCACATGTTTTTTTTTAGTGGTAGGATATCGCGGAGCTAGACATTCTCTTTTTTATTTTTATTCTTTCTGTTAGTCCTACTTAGTATACCATGTCTCAAGTTCTCGACGAGTTCATCAACTCTTGCACTGTCCCCCCTTTTTTTGACAAAAGAGGCAGGTAGGCCCACCGCATGGCATTAAATGGTAGTATAGTGTTTTCTGCTGGAGCTGCATACGATAATGAGATATAACAAACAACATGGTCAAGTTTAAGCCTCCAAGTCCATCTCCCAAGACGCTTAGTATGAAAGGTACCTGACTTGCATTTCTCCCAAAATCATAAAAAATAGGTATTTACGCGCAAACTAGCAAAGCCTCAAAAGAGTCCATGACGTCAAGCACTAGTAGTTCAAAACTCATGAGAAAAGAAAAAAAAAAAAAAAGTACAGAATTCGCTCTGTATCCGCAAGGTCGGTAAAACATTTAAGTCGCCCATCTCGCATCGTACAAGCGAGAGGCCGGATGCTTTGGAAGCTGCCTGTTGAGTTGGGTGATCAACTAACCAATGCGTGCGATGCGATCTTGGAGGCCTATCCCGGCACTGCCACTTTCCATCTTTTGATCGCATGTAACGCCATGGGACCGTCGGCCGAGAGCACGATTGGGCGGAGGAATACCCGTGACACCATTCTTTTCTCTGGCTGGCCAATTGGATCCTTTGCTTTCCGGCATCCCTTCCGATCTTTCGAGAAGCTTTAAACTGCAGTTCCCCGCACAGATTTCCTGCGAGCGTGTTGCGAAGAAAAGCTACCCTTGTTGCCAAGGATTTGGTCTGTTTCTTAAATTCTCAGTTGCCCAACCCGGCTTTTGCTTTTGACCTGACCTTGGCGCCTTGGGTTACTTTGTTGCCTAGTTCCCGGTAACCTCAAAGGCCCGACCTCCGACTACCAAGAAGCACGTTGCAAGTTTGACAGCAGGGGCCGCAAGAGATGATGAAGTATGACAAATCTGGTTTTGACATATACTCTGATAAATAAACAAATAAATAAATAAAAAATGAAGAAATAGCGCCTGAACAATTACGCAAAGAGGTAAGGGGACCCAACAAAGCATCTGGCTTGAGTACGTGTATCGGTTAACAAACCTTCCTCGTTTTGCGATTTTCGGGCAATTCAACAAGACCGACTCCCGACCGACGGTAAATAAATAGAAGAAACATACTTCAAAAAAAAAGTCTCCAGTGGTAGGGAACCAGGCCAAGCCTATATCGGTGTGGGTATACCGTGTGTATGGGTGGATTCAAACATTTCGGCGGCTAGGATGTGCTACCTGCCCGCCGCAATACGTACACACCATCAAATGATATAAAATGCGAAAGCGGTGGTCAATCTTGTACTTTAGCCCCTCAGCAAAGCCAACCTTGTGCTTTGTCACAGGTATGATTGGTACGCTACCTATACAATTTTTGCCGCACCACTGAGCTCCAACATCAGCAAAGTTACCGCACACTTTTATTTTTCCCCTATGGGGAGAGATGAGACGGGTGTGGCGATCCAGCCTTTGGTTATATTCCCGTCTCAACAAACATCTCGAAACACCTGCGATCAAATTGATCTCTCTGAATTGGCCAGTGAACAAAGCCAATTGCTATGGAAAATGAGCTGAAGTTGGTCAAGGGACTGTATTACGAAGACCATGACGAAATTGGCCAACCATAACTGCCTAGTGTCATGTCGCTGGAACAGGTAAAAATAGCCAAAGTTCTTGCCTTGAATGAAAAACTGAGGCTCTATCTAAATGAATCAAGCCAAGCCCTGGTTAAAACAAGCAAGTGTTTTTTTTTATATATCTACAACTCGACAGTTCGTAGAGGGATCCAAGGTGAGGAATGGGACATGTGGACGGTTATTAGTTACAGCAACACCAGGGCACGACGAGATGTGCGTGGAAGCTGCAACCTCCTTTCCGGGAGTCGATATACACATTACCCAAAGATCAAAGGCTCTGAGCACAGCGGTTATTCTTCAAAACAGAACCAAGCCAAGTCCTAGCTTGACGAGGATGACAAGGAATGCTGAGTGGAAAAAGGAATCCCACTAGCCAGCCGTCACTATGAAATTTCTTTCACAGCTTGACTTGTACGAAGCAAAAATGCCCAGTTGGGCCAGACCGTCCCTGCCCTGATGGCGTGGATATTTCTGACGTCGCGCCAGAGTTTCTTTTGACAGATACTTTTTGCCGCACGCAACTGCCAAACGTCATGAACACTCTAATGCCCATGATTCAGTGACCTTGAGGATAAAGATAAAAAAAGAACACAAGAGTCAGTATCCAATGGTAACTACGTAGGCTCGACATAGCTCAAGCAATGATTTGGCCTTGCCATTCATTAATATCATGGTTCCAAGACAACAAGATATGAGCAGACGCCGCGTGCATGTGTGAATATCTCCTGGCTGCCGACGGGACGTTTTCTCTATCGTCTATCTCATGATGATTGGCGGGGCGTTGGAGAAGACGTTTGCACTAGCCACGCCAACCCTTCTCTGGCGAACTTCAATTGACGCGCGCCGCTAAGCATGAGTAAAACCCTGCCTCTAAACCGAGAACGACAACAAAAAGGTGTCGTCATGGATAACGCGAATACGTGTATTCAAGTCATATCCGGGCTCCTCCGAGTCGTTGTCCACGGCTCACGAACAAATTTGTAGAATTGTGTGACTGCAGTTAGCATGGCGTGATGGATAAAAAAAGAAAAGAAAAATTTCGGTGAAAAAAAAAAAAAAAAAACCACTACGTAGATGAAAACGCTCCGGAGATTGGTGTAATGACAGTCAAGCCTCGGGATGAATAGAGGAGATAACAAAAGAAAACGAGAGGACAAAAGAGAGAGGGAAAAAAAAAAAAAAAAAAAAAGCTTCTGTCAGAGATGGGAGGATGGAACGGGGCTAGGTAGGTTCTAGACTAGTGTCCAGGCTTGCCCGATGTCTCTTGATCAGGCTGAGAATGCAGGGACGATCCAAAGATCAATAAGTTGGAAGGGACGTTGAGGAAAGAAAAAGAAAGTATGTAGGTGGAGATTTCTCCGACAATACAGTTAATTTACCGGTAGCGGAACCAAGGTGACTAAGAAGGCAGGTAAGGCAGGTAGGACGGTAGACCTTTCTTCTTACGTAGCGCTATGCGACCGAGGCGAGCTTGACGCTTGACACGTCCCAGCCAGAGAACCCACCCCGTCCCACAATTGTCCCACGTGACTTCGCGTAAACTTTGCGTTCATGTCAGCTTCTGCGTCACAAGCCGCCAGGGGCAAAATCAACTCAGGGTATCAATTACCCGTTCTTCTTTTTTGATTTCTGGCTTAACCAACATAGGTAAAAGCGCCTCGTTTAAAAAGTTGACTTGTTTCTCTGCATATCCTTTTTATTTTATTTTTGTTTGTATTCTTCTTAGATCCTGCAGACTCCTCCAAAGCAACGTCTTTACCTACTCTTTTTTTCATTTGTTTTTTTTTCCATTGTCGATGCCCACAATTCATGTCCATCCGAACGAAGCGGAACATCTTAGTCTGTTTCAATCCCGTCGGTACTCTATACAGGCCGAGGCCGATATCTGGTGCAGACTACACCGGTCTGGCCCGCAAATGTGGCATCAGTGACCTGGAGGGGGCGAGGCTCGAACGAGCCTTGGCGGATTCAATTATTCATTTTACTTTCGATGAGAAGCGCACCGATACGGCTTCGGAAACTCAATCCTTCCTGAGGCCTGGAGGTAAATCTTGGTGGAGAAATGTTTGTTGATATCAAACCCCCTCACAAGTTTCAAGTACTTGTCTCTGTTTGTCATCTAACACGCAGCACCGTCTTAGGTTGTCAACCATGCTATCAAGCGTGCTCTGCGTCCCGGCCGGGATATCCCTGCTGATCTCTTTCCCACGCTATTTGCCCTTGTATCCGCCGCCGAGGGCTTCGCTCTCGGCGAACGGGACCTCCCTAAGTCTTTGGGGCGACTGAGGAGGACTTTCGACCCTAGCAGCTCGTCCGGACGCAACTCGTCCGTCGACAAGCTGGTTGTCGGGGTCGCCGAAAACGTCAGGCACCCAAGGAACCTAGAGCGTACCTCGAGGGTGCTCTCTGCCCTCGGCATAAGTGTGGCCCCTCTCCGCTATCATCACTACGCAGGCCTCCATACCAACTATGCTGCCGATGGCGAAGTCCCCGACGAGATTTACCAGTCGGAGCAAAGAAAGGTAGCTCAAAGGGCGCTGGCGGACTCGATCCGCCGCGGCAGCCTGCGTTTTGGTGGCAACCGGAGCTCTCTGATGCGCCCGTACGACCTTGACTTCATTTGCGCCACGCGCAACTTTGCCAGCGGCGACCCAGTCCCATCGCTCCGTGCCGCAGAACGTCTGGCGGCCATGATGGTCACCAACAAGTCGCCGTCGAGGCTGCCCTGGGCCGAGTCGCAGATCAGCCGGCACGATGGAGATTGGCTCAAGTTATACGTGTTAAAGAATAGCAACAAAGACACGCGGAATATTATAAAATCCGGCTGGACTCCGGTTCTCCTGGAAGACAATTCGGATACAGATCGAAGCGCTCGCGGTGCAACTCCACGGCGACCAGATTGGGAATCCCTGTCAAAGCTCAGTGACACCAAGCTGGACCCGGACAGTCCCTCTGGGTGTAAGTTGCAGACGTACCGCGCCGACAGCGTGGACGAACTGTCAAGATGGCTGGCGGAGGAGATACAGCCAAAAAGATTCGTTCTTGGCCCGAGAATTGTCAAGGCCAAGGCTTTCAGAGTCCTGGACGATCCTGATGTGGAGCCCAACGTGCCAGGCTTGAAATCGGAGGATATCCTGAAGAAGGTGCTCGAACAGAGGCTCAAAAGACGTCCAGCCATACAAAAAACGGGAACGTCAAAGGAAAGAGTTTTAGCACTGTTGGAGAGAATGGTGAAGGGACGCTTGTCGCAAAACACAACCCCCTCGCATCGACGACGTGGTGGACAAGAAGACTCCGGGTGATCAAGCCCAGCGGGAACGACCCGAGGAGCATGATTCATCTGGGCGACTAGTGGCACGCCAGGGTGGACAATCCTGAATATATATAAAAAATAAAAAATAAAAATAAAAAAAAAGAAGAAAAAAACGATAAGAGCTTATATTGGCTCTACATTATGGCCTCAGTTTTAGTAACGTTCTTTTGGTAACCGCACAGGTCATGCTGCCGCGTTGAAGTGTCCGCCACTGATGTATTTTTGTTAGACATATATTCGATGCTCGGGTGACTATAGTTTCTATTTGCAGAGTTGTAACTCGCCAAGTGACTACCTGTGTAACGTGTGTCGAGTTGAGGCTGGTGCCAATGCGTGGATTTGCAGCCTGCCCACAATGGAAAGCAAATTATCATTCAACCACCATTTTCGCCGTGCTTGCCATAGGGCTGAGCTGCACGGACTAGAGTCGAGCGTTGGTTGCCTTGTAGTAAACTGCCGGTTACGACAGCTGAGACCGCAGCCAGACCCCAAACGTTGCCCGTAAGCGTGCTTGCACACTTTGAAAATGGCAAACAGAACTCTTTAGCCACTATCAAAGCCGCATCAAGCTGAGCATCTAGACTGAGCATAGCCATGCAGATGGTCGGTCATACGGGTATACAGCCCAATCTTCCCCACCAGAAATGGAGTGATGGTTACTCTGTTGGTATGTCTTGACCTCTACGGTCATATTACATGCATCCAAGTCCATAATAGCCAATGGTCTTGCCGTCAGTATCAGACATTAAAATGCCAACTTTAATATTCCCGAAAAGGGTTTGATTCTTATATCGGGGCTTACTTCGACGGTATTGCTGGGCCCAGTAGATGTCAGCAATCAACACGTAAAAAGGAGACAAATCAGACGAGACAGAAGAAAAGCCAATAATAATTATTTAGGGTCGAGGAAAGACATCCAAGAAGCACTTGTGAAGACCGAGAGAGACTGCATTGAGTAGATGTTACAGGTAACACAGGTATGCCGTCCCCGATCTAGGCTTCCATAGACGACCTTCCTAACTGATATCCCGAAAGCACAACCCATTCCAGATAGTGTCTAGTTTCAAGAAAAGTTTTGCACGACAAAAGAAAGAGGGAGAAAAGATCCATTGTTATTGAATAAATCCAAGGGTATAAAAGAGAGAGATATGGAGCGCAAGTTCAAAAATGCAACGCAAGTGAGAAAGCTAGAAGGAAATGTGATCAACTCGCCTCAGCCAATGCAACCTCGGTTGCTGAAAAGATCATGATGCCGCAAATGTCTTTGGGCAGCAAGGACAAGGCCTGCATCGCTCAGCTGAAGAAATTCTTGACCGCTCCCGTGCCCTTCTTCCACTTGTCCTTGACCCAACTGCCAAACCACCTCTTGTGCAGCTCGTCGAGATCATCGCCACCGAGGGGAGTCGCGGGAACTTTCTGTGGCCCTGGATCCACGAGGGTCAAGTCATCATGGGAGCGGGCTGCAAGTCCCAGGCCCTGCTCGACGACAAGACCGTCTGGCAGCTTCTGATCGACATGGTCGTGAATCTCCGATGAGGGATTGGTGGGGTTGACAGCGGAAACGTCACGACTTGCAACTACCACCTGAGTCTTAGCGCCGTCCGAGGGCGTGGGGAGTGCGAGGGCAGTCGCGGCTATCGAGAGTACAAGCAAGTGCGTTAGCGTGGACGGCATGTTGAGTCGTTGTGCGTAGGAGTGGAAAAGGGGGAACCGCCCTCAGAAAGAAAAGAGGTTATGGTAAGCAGAGAATTTGTGATAGGAAGCTAATCTAGAAATAAACTTGGCTGTATCAATTTAGTGAAGTGGGTAAGAGTGGATGGAGAAAAAGATATTGAAACTGTACCTGATATGTATCTTGTATAACGCGCGTTATATATACTGTGAAGACGGGAGGCTGTCTTCATTTCCTTCTCAACTGCTAACCATTTTGGCCATGTTTCTAAAACTGGGATACACTAAAGACTGTCCATTATTAGCCAAGGGAAATCCTAAAGACAGTCTCGAGGGCCTTGTCCAGAAGATAGTAAGCTAGGGGGTATTCGACATGGACACACGATGGAATCCAACCCTGGTTCGTCGGGAAGCGGCAAGCGCCCCCTTGAATTCATCAACCAATCACATTGCCAGTGTGCTTTTTGGCCGCAGCATCCCGCGCAGGAGGCAGGAGGAATCGAGAGTTTCAGAAGTTGGTGATATGCTCGATAAGGTAGGGCCACTGAATGAATACCTCAGTAGGTCCAAGTACTACTACCTACCAAAGGTCCCAGGAGCTCAGTATTCTTTTCTCTTTCTTCTTCTGTCAAATTGGAACTGAGATACCTAAAAAAAAATGAGTTTGCTTAGGTCTAGAAGGATTCTAGTGCTAGCGCTAGACTAGTCTAGACCTAATCCAGTGTCGGAACCGACAAAGATGATGGCGCCAAGATATACAATTCTAATTATGGAAATACTTTTCAGAGTGAACCTTGGCGTAATGTCTTTACAGTATGCCTTAGTCCTGTAAACTTTGCTTACATGCCTTCTAGGCTGGGTCGAGAACATATTGTACAGGCAGGTGCTCCATCCAGGCACCAATCTCTGATAGTAAGACAAGACGTTTTGGACGTCAACGAAAAATGTTCATCTTCAAAGTCAGATTCGGGAGGGTAACCAGCTAGTCTTCTACGTAACTTTCCATCCCGAGGCCAAATAATGTACATATGCATATGCTGTGTTGGTAACAGGTGAGTACGTTATCCCTTTGCCAGGTCAGAAACCTATTGTGGAAACTAATCCACGCTCAAGTTGAAAAGTAGTGCCTTGTTGCTACAATTAGAAGCCTCTTGAATAGTATTGTTACAAGTGCAGCTGACCGCCACAGTCAAATCATTATGATACAAGGAAAACAGATAACAACGTCCCAATATCCGACAAGCCACACTATTGGTACAGCCTTGAATACAGCGCTCATCGCCCAGCTTCCTTCTCAAACTCACGAAGCGCCTTGGCCACCTCCGGATCCATGTCTTCGTCGTCGTCAAACTCATCCTCGTTGCTCTCCTTCTTCAACCTGTCCAGCTCCGAATGCTTAGGCGGCAGTCTTCCCTTCTTGGTTCTCCTCTCCACCTGGTGCTGCCGCGCCTTGTGGGACGCGCCCTCGATGTTGCCAGTCTGGCTCACGTCGAGGTTGATCTTGTCGAGCTGGCTCCTGGCCTGGGCCTGCGCCAGCGCCCGACGCGCCCGCACGCCACCGTCGCCCTTACCGCCGAGCGGGTTGGCGCGGTCGTTGAGCACCTCGGTGCCGGGCTTCCCCAGCCTGACCTTGCGGAGCTCACGCTGCTTGGCGCCGAGGGCCCACAGGTCACCCCATCGGGCCTTGCGCGCGTCGTGATACGCCTGCTTGCCGTGCGACTTGGGTACCGTCCAGCGCTCGATGTTGCCGTCAGGGGTGCACACGTCCATGACAACGTGACCCGTCCGCTTGAGCGGTGGGAGGATGTTGCGCGGGAGGGACAACATCGAAGGTGGCGCCTCACCCTTCTTGCCGTAGCCCTCAAAGGCACGATCGGTCGCCTCTTTGCCCTGCCAGGGGCCGCTTGGGGGCGACCTTCTGGTGTTGGTATCCATGTCGCCGCCGGTGGTGGCCTCGGTGGACGACGACTCCGCAGACTGGCCGCCGCCGCGACGGACAGCTAGGTAGCTGAAGTCGACGTCCTCGTGGTTCTGATGGACGCCACCGAGGACCTTTTGGAAGAAGGGCGGGCGGATGAAGCGTTGCGAGAAATGGCAGAAGTCCCTGCGGCCAAACGTAAAGCCAGGTGTTTGATACATGGGACAGGTCTTGTGGTTAGTGCACGGCGCGATGATCATACCATGCTCACGCACCCTCTCCTTCGATTCCTTGGTCTGGATATGGTCCTCCAAGTCCGCGCCAGTGGCCTTGCTAGAGAATGTTGAGCCAGGAGGAACGATGAACTCGTCCAAAAGACGCATCCGCACATCTGCGACGGCCTCAAAGCCACGCGGGTGCCCTTTCTCCATCACAATCAGGATACCGCCGTCGGGGTTCAGCTGGGACCAGAGATTGTCGAGCAAAGCCTCACGCTTGAACTGCTTGTCGAGCGGCATCAGTACGTGCGACATCATGATGACGTCGTACGTCTTCCTCTCCTTGGGGTCAGCCGGCGCATCAATGTGCTTGGAGACGTTTACGGCCGAGTGTAGGTAATCGGGCAGGCGGGGAATGAAGGTTGTGTTCTCCAACAACTGGGACACGCGATGCCTCAAGAAGTTGCTACCGACAAGCGCCGTTCTCTTTCCGATGGGAACCTCGAGGCTGTTCCAGATGCCCTGCGACCGCATCACCTCCGACTCCGCCTCAACAACATGTTGCCAGGCAAGCAGGCCTGCGCCAGCTGCGCCCACATCCAGAACTCGCGGACCCTTGCCCTCGTTCTTTTGCATCAATCCGCGGAGCCACTCGGTGCCCAACCTCTTGCGAACTTCTGATAGGATACTGGTTATCGTAGAGTACGTAGTTGGCAGGACCGTCGCCATGTAAGCATCGGCCTCGATCTCTGACATGCGGTGGTCGGTAGCCCTCAACGCAACTCCAACTTGCTTTGCATTCCTCATGTTGTACGGCGTACGCGCAGAGAAAGGCAGTCCCGGGCCACCAAACACATTCTCTGCTGCTTCCTTGACGTGCTTCGGATCCGTTCTCTTCAGGAGCTTCGTGATGGGCTCAACAATGCTCTCCTTGGGAATAAAGATAGTGCTGGGGTTGGTCCTGGATTGCCCCTCAAGGGTCAGCTCGTGAAGGCGATCGGTTTCTCTCTGCCTCTCTTCCCATTGATCCACCTCACGAGCCTTGTATTCATCCGCATCAAGTCCCGCCCCTTCTTGAACATCCCATGCAAATTCCTTGGCCTCCTGCTCGGCCGGTGCACCGTGCTCGGGCTCCCCTGCCTGAGCCATTTCGGCTTCCGCAGCGGCTATTTGAGCCTCCTCGTCTATCAGCGTCTGGAGGCTGGCTGCCTCGAAATCGGCCTGGAGTTGAAGAAGGGCCTCGTATTGACGCTGGTTCTTTGCCACACCCTGCAAGTACTTGATGCGTGGGTCCTTGTTGAGGGCTTCTAGATCGAGATCGAGGTCGATCTCCGCCTCTTCGCCTGCTTGTGCATCTGCAGGCTCGCGGGTCTTGAAAGCCGGGGTATATTCAACCTCCTCAAGGCCTCCCTGGCCATCCTCTCTAAGAAGCGTAGGGCCTCCATGTCCTGGCGCGCCGGTGGGATCGGAGGATTCGGTGACGTCTTCCACGGCAATGCTGCCAATTCCGATGTCCTCTGGCTCGGTCGCGCGCAACGGGGGTCCGAAGAGCCGCTCGTACACCTGGTACTCTTCCTCGTAGAGGAAGTGCGGTGGCAGAGTATCTCCAAAGGTGGCCTTTGTCTCGCGCACAAATTTCTCGATCTCCTCTGGTGTTGCATCCCCTTCGGGTCGTGCAGGGTACTCGAGGGGTGCATCTTCTGAAGTGGTCTCGTGGGTGTCTGCAGGGGCTGCTGGTTCGGTCGGCGATTGTGAGGGTCCCTGGGAAGATGCTGGCGTTTCTGACGGTGTCTGGTTCAAGGTCCTCGTCGTCGACAAGCTTCTCTGCTGGCTGGAGGCAATTCTAGTCCTAGCCGCGTGGTATTGTCGAAACGACGCGGCGCGCATTGAGCTTGGAGCTCGTCGTGCAGCTAGAGGACCGGTGAATCCATATTCGAAAAGGTGAAGCAGGTCCTGCCTGCATTTGGAGCAGGGTCCTCTTACTCTGCTAGCCGAAAGCATATCTTTTACAACTCCCACATGCGATGCGGTGTTTGGCGGGGGAATGGGAATGAGTAGCAACAACTTTTTTTTTTTTTTTTTTTTCCCACTGGGCTGATGTGAATAAATTGAGGTCGAGCTCCAACAGCAGCTCTTTGCCGCAGTGGGCCTTACAGGGGTGAATGCTGTGAATCATAGGGCTTCTTATTGGTCAGAGATCCATACAGTGCTCAACAGGGGCATCATGGCCTATGGAGCCACGCGTGAGTCTTCGCGTTCGCACTTCGACTACTGTAGCTGCAATCGCAGTCCAGGAAAAACGGCGACCCATATGCATAACCTCGAATTTTGTTCATAAAACAAGTAATCGGTATCCGCATTATAATATGAACAAATTGTCAAAGAAGGATATCCGTGCCTTGTCACTACCAACGCCGAACGCCCAACAATCCACGCATTACCAAAAGGCCAAGAATCCCATTCCACACGCTAATACTCTCATTCGTTTCCAACATCAGCCAATGTGCGAAATACGGGCTTTGCCGCACCAGGTCTAGCACCCGCCGAACCTGCCGGTTTCGCGTTGACAGTACGGGCCGGAGGATTCTTGATGTTGTATTTTGACGATTCGGCGGCTTTGTATGGATCGAACTGTAATCCCACATTTTAATCGTTAGTAACGCTGCCATTTGCGCCTAGTATGCCGATATCCTCGAGCCGGACACGACCAGGACATGCTGGTGTCCCGGACAGTGGTTGGCATAGAGGTAGTAAGATACCACATACAGAGAATAGCGACACAAAGTATAAACCAAAGAACACGATGATGGAGTTGATGATGCTGTTCAAATCCCAGTTCCCTGGCCGTTGGAACTGTCGCGGGCCGGACGTGGTACCAGATCCACCTCCGCCACCCAGCCTCTGCCCACCACCGGAGAAAGCCGCACCTCCGCCGGCGGCCGGGCCGGCTAGCTTGACTGCCCTCTCGACGGCGGCCGTCAGGGCGGGAGGGTTGGCACCCTTGATGGTCTCGACGACGGATCCACTCTTCAGGATGAGGAAGGTGGGCATGGCGCTGACGGCATACTGCTGGGCGATCTCGCGCTGGCTGTCGACGTCGACTTTGCAGAATGTGATCCTGTTCGGCTTGGAGTACTTGGTCGAGAGCGATTCGAAAGTCGGCGCAATCATCTTGCATGGGCCGCACCAGTCAGCGTAGACTGTCGGCAGAGGAGGATACCATTTGTCAGCAGTGCGCCACATAAACGAGGGGTCCAGAAGTTGACTGGGCTTTTACGATGTTGAACATACAGTCGGTGATGACAACGCTGGAGGAGCTGAGTATCTGGCGCCATTGCGCTGCTGAAGTGATGTGGACGGTCATTGTATGCGATGAGCGTCTGTCTGTGAGGGTTGTACTGGGTTTGGTTGCGATTCCGGGGTGCAGGCGGGCAGCTAGCTGTATATGGCCACGATTGCATTTGGAGAAGGGAAATGGTGGAGACTATAGGCTGACGGGAATGACGACGGCGCAAATCGCCTTCCATTGTCGTCCGTAGTGTGGGTCCCGTCCGATCGGACGTGTTTGGAGGCTTACACCAAATGGGAAGGCGGCCAAAATTTTGAGCATTCTGCCGCAGATTCCCCCCTCTTCCGCCTTTTTTTTCAAAGCATCGCAAGGATAAGGGTCGGTAAAGGAGAGAAAGAAGCATCGGGAAAGCGCTCTCACTACGCCATTTCTCTTTATCTTGTCAACCAAAGACTTCTTTCGTCTTTTTTTTGGGGTCTCAGATTTAATATCATGCCTCCTCACGAACAACACCCTGCCAAAGTAAGTATCGGTTAATGACAGCTTTGGGAATCTATCTCTTTGCATATGAAATAATTTTGCACAATGGTCAATTTCAACATCATAGTTGTACTTGGCCTCTACCATTGAGACACTTTTAATTCGAAACACCAGGAAGCCACAAAGAAACTCTTGCGCAGCCGTCAAATCAGTATACTGACATTTTTAATTACAGAAGCGAAAGCTTGGAAGGTATGGAGATGGTGCGGATCTTAGTGACACCATCACTACGTTCAGACCATCAGCAAGATTTGCACCTACCGTCCCGAGAGACTGGACCGTCTCCGTGGCCATTCCTAGCAGCATTATCACCGAGTGAGTGGCTATGTTTAACCTTGGTCTAGCCATGACCTTTGGTTTTGTAACCAGAGGCTCAAAAAGAAAATAAAGGGGGAACAAAAAACTAACCAGCGTAATAGTTGTGCGAGGGATGAGCAGCGCATCAATGCTCCTTCGCGGATAGCACGTGCCTTGGCCGTCTTTTCCATCGACGAGGTTGTCGTCTTTGACGACAGTCCTCCCGATTCCCGGCCACCAGCTGTTGATACGGATGCATACACGGGTGACGTCGACCCGGCCCATTACATCTGGCATCTCCTGAACTACATGGAGTGTCCGCCATTCATGCGGAAAACCCTCTTTCCATTGCACCCGAACCTCAGGTTGCAAGGTTTATTTCCCGGCCTTGACATGCCACACCATCCACACAGGGACGAGTGGCTGCCCTACATGGAAGCCATGACGCTTCCCGGGAAGCCCGAGGGCGGAAAGGGGTATGTCTTGTTTGCTTCTTCTCGAGGGCCTGAAGTCCATACCATATCGGCCACGTGACCAAAGGATGCGCTATCATTGGCTTTGCCGAGCATGGTGGTGATGGCAGGCTCTCGCTCTCTTGCATACTGTATTCCTTGTTCTGGGGCAGATACTGATATTCTTTGCAGCACTCTCGTTGACATTGGCATGCGCAAGCCGATAACTATTGCGGAATCGATTCCTCCAAAGACAAGACTGACCCTCCACTTCCCCGGCGAGTCGTACGACAATGCCGAAGCCGTCGACCCGGCCGCGCCTCGCACAGAAGGCGGCTACTACTGGGGCTTTAGCGTACGCCGCTGCGGATCCCTCTCGGAAGTTCTCACCGAGAGCCCTTTCGAGGGTGGTTACGACCTGAGCATTGGCACCTCTGAGCGCGGCGAGGTTTCAACAAACGCATTCCCCCACGGAAAGCCTCCTCCGCAGTTCAAGCATCTCCTCATCGTTTTTGGCGGTCCTCGAGGCCTCGAGTTTGCTGCCATGAACGATCCGCAGCTGAGCGAGATTGGGATAAGCACTGGTCGTGTAAGGGAAGTGTTTGACCACTGGATCAACGTGCTGCCAGACCAAGGGAGCAGGAATATCAGGACCGAGGAATCTTTGTTTATTGCTCTGACTGATCTTCGACGACTTTGGTACCGTACCTGAGTTACCCGTTGCAGTTTAGTATAACCAATTTTAACACTGGACTGGTCGTGCCTCAACTTGATCCTGAACTCAAATCATGTTTTTCCAGCGAACGATGACAATTACACTATTTTCACTCCTGAAATCGTCCATCTGTATATACGGAGGTCATGTCTTCATACAATGTACCACATGTAATCCAACAGTCGTCCCTTGCACGATCAAATGGAAATGTAGTCTGTTGTCAGATTATCAAATGTTTGGCTCAGCTCTAAATGCTTTTAAAGTGGGTCACGTTCATCAGGCTTGCCCGGCTACCAATGGCCTTTTTGTGTGTACCCTTTCTGCATCTCGAAAGGCATATTCTCCCAATGCGGCAAAATTCAGTTTCAAAAATCAAAAACCGGTCCTTCCGGGGGAAAAGAAGGGGGGGCGCACATCGTTCACGTATTTACTACAGTGCTATCAACATGTCGTTTGGCGGCGGGCTGTGTGATCGAAGGGATTGCCCCTCCTTACCCATGTCAACGATGGATAGTATATTGACAAAAACTTGGTTTGATCTTTTTAAGTTGGTGGCTGTGGTTCTTACCAAAAGGGTTACCTGTGGAAACTGTACAGAGTTCAAGGGTATGAAGGCGAATACGGGTTAGCAACACTAATGCGTCCGTATCATGAGTTTAAAGCGTCGAGCTCGCACAAGCCGCTATTCAGGAAGTTTAGGTCTTTATAAATTCCTCCTCTTCTTTTTCATAGTGTGGAAAAAAAATATCTCTTACTAAAAAGAGCGCATTCAGAAATTTGAAAGATTGCTGTGTTGCTTCAGCAAACAATGTTAAAATATATGTCAACTTCATTACTCTGGTAATCCATGATTCATTCCTCATGCAAGCCATCAACCGCAAACTCTCGCTTCACAGACCTAGACCCTTGGCGCCTCTAGTCCAACGATACAAGCTCAATGCCCTTCTCCTAGCCTTGTGCTCCTCCCACTCGGTAGGACTGGAGCCGCGAACGCTATACAAAGTACTCCGCAGGACCTTCCTAAAATTCTTCTGAAATTCAGTCGAGAGCGTCACGACGCATACCTCGTGGGCTCGAACAATCGTTTCGCAAGCCTGCTCGACCGACTGATTAGGTCCGCCTAGCTGCGGCATGCGGTCGGCAAACAAGAGAAGAATAAACGAGCCGTGGAGAAGATATATCCCGAACAAATACGGCATAAAGGTCAACTCCGGGTCGTGCCGCAAGATCCTACTGACAGCTTGGGAAGCGGCAATCGCTGAGGCGGCGCAGTCGTTGAAGCGTGCCGACGTTATCCAGTCGTCGTCATCGTCCAGCATCGAGATGGCGTCCCACTTTCCATGCAGCAAGACATGCAACACGTGGAGGATATGTGTGCTATACGCCATAACCAGCTGCAGACGCGACCGGTCACGGACAGACGAGGAGCGGTGCTGCCGCCGGTCCGGGGGCGTATTACCTGCAGAGCCCGCAGAGAAAGGCGGCGGTCCGGAAGGTGTTGTCGACTGGGTTGTAGGCCCGGGTTCGACTTTCGCCACGCCGTCTTGCGCGCTGCTGCCATTCTGACTCCCAGTTGATACTGGCCTGGCGCCATCTACACCTCCCGTCACGAGATCCTTGATATGTGGCCCAGGGGTACTGGCTGCAGGGGCCGAGGTAGATGCCACAGTAGAGCCGTTGATAACGCCACCGCCACCAGCAGTTGCCGCCGACAAATAGTCAGATCCAATCGGATCGGCTGCAGGGGCTAACGGCTCTGCATCGAGGGCCAGTCTGTCGAGGCTCCGCTCGCAGGCTGCCAGTTCCTCGCTTATAACCGCCACTGCAGGGGAGTCGTCGAGAGCGCCGAGTCGCGGGTGCAGTCTTCGGTGATGGACCTCAATAATATCGCCTAGAATGGCCATGAGCGGTAAAAAATACTCAAAAAATCCCGTGCCAGTCACAACTGTAGGCGGACCAATAACTCTTTCAGGCATTGAAGCTTGTGGAATTGTATCAAGTTCCTCCCAGACCGTTTCCGGAAGAGGAGCTATTTGTTACACCGGGTCAGTCAGCATCTCTCCCCTCATGAGCCTGGGCTTCATGACAAACAAGGCAGAGGGATATATCTATAGTCCAGAAGCAAGCTTCGGGATTACTTACTATACAGCTCGCAGTATGAATCCGGGATATACAGAGCGCTGTTGAAGGAAAGCGCCAAATGCCTATCCAAGCAGTAGATCAGCCAGAAGACGCGCCTCCGTTCCTCTCTGGCTTCGGCCCCTGCCAAGGACGCGTCGTCCTCGTGTTCACGCCGGCAGGAGCACAGCGGGTTGGCGCAGGGGCTCACTGAGGCCGAACAGCGTTCATCCTCTCGATGGAGGCCTAGAGCTAGGGCCAGTCTGATGGCTTTGTTCCACCATTTGAAGCAGTCGGACTTGAAATCGCCTCCAGATACAGCGATTGACAGTAGGACAAACGTGAGTACATCATCGATAACACCCCCAGGCTCGTTAGTGGCTGTGGTCGTTGGCAGGTGATCGCTAGCTCGCAAGGATGGGCCATCGCCGCCGTTGAGATTACGGAAATATTCGGCGTAGTGGGTTTGCGACTGGTCATTCTCCACGCGCAGGCCCCCTGAGCTCGAGCAACATACGTCAGCAATCGCATCTTTGACCTTCCGGCATCATGCTTGAAACACAGCGGGATCAAAAGCATACCGTGGATCCGCCTCCATCTGTCGGGGTCGCGTCGAGAAATAAGCGAAGTAGAGAGTTCATATAGCGCGTTGGTGATCTTGCTTCGGGATCCAGGTACATGGAGCAATACAATGTCGGCTGTTTGAGCAGCGCACCAAAGCATGGTCGCAAGCAGTGCAGGGGTGGTGGGTCGGGGATTTGTTGGGTGCAACAGGGACTTCTTGCGAAATATGCGCGTCAAGATGTAGGGGCTAGCACAGCGAAAGAGAGAGCTGCCGGGCTCCGTTAGGTAAACGTCGAGTAGATCGCATGCAACGCTGGCGGGTATAATATCGGCAATGTACGGAAGTACTGGCAGCAGACACGCGTATCGACAGTCGGCACTCGGCGCTTTGTATAGCGACGAGACTCGCTGAATCTCGGGGAAACCTCCTCCCGACGTCGCGCCGCCTGGGTCGGCTACGGAACCAATCCTTACTCGGCAATTCGCGACACCGGTCACAGTACTGAAAGAGCCACGGCCGTTTGCGTGACGTTGGCTACTAGAGCTGCCCTCGCGCCCGGATTGATGACCGATGTTGCCGAGACCTGAAGGGCTCTCGACGCCGAAAGAGACGCTGGGACGATGGGAGCCGCCATAACCACCAGTGACGCTTCCGTTGGCCGGAGACGGATAGCCCATGCTCTCGTCAGAAGCAACGCCATCCCTGGTGCTGCCTGCCGGTGCACCGTGTACACTACCTGCATGGTGGCTTCCTCCCATGGAGGGGAAAGCTCCACCTGGAGAGGTGCCGGCCTGCTGATAGGCAAGACGCGATAGGGTCGGCGACGACTGCTGGTGTTGGTGTGCACCCGTTGATGGACTTGTAGCCATCATGCCTGAACGATCCATGGCTGTTGTTGAGTCTAATACGCTGGCAAGCTGCATCTGAACATTTACGCCCGAGCCGTAAGCCGCGCTTGACGACGGAAGAGACGTTTGGTATGCCGAACGATGGCTTGAGCTATTCGCTGACAGAGGGACATGTGATATTCCGGGAAGTGACTGATGGGTATTTCCAGCAGAAGGGCTTGGTAGCGACTCACGTGGGCCTAATAGACCCTGGCTATGCGTATTATGATTACTTTGACTGCTATGCAATCTAGGGCCTCCGTTGACAGCAACAGACGGTTCGGTATAGCTTTGGGCGCGTTGAGAATGAGCATAATACTGCGCCGTATGACCTGAAGATCCTGGGGAAGGAGGAACTTGCCCAATCTCTGAGGCCGTATTAGGACCATGGGCGGCGCTGCTCAAAGCTGGTTGTGAATTACTTTGCAGACCCCCAGGGTGGAAGGTTATCGTGGTTGAGGTCGTTGAGGTGTTTCCTGGCACACCTTGAGCAGGCGCGCCACCACCATCGCCAAGGCTGGTGCGTGAGTGGTTTGCACCTGACTGGTGAGGTAGGTGAGCAGTATTGTCGTCTTGACGGCTTTCGTACTTATGGACCGGTCTGTTATGACTATCGGTACTTCTTTTCGAAGGCAGGTCGCGGCCATCACTACTAATAGCGATGGGGGCCCGCCCTCTCTTCTTTACCTCACGATTATAGCGACAGGTGTAACCGTAGTCTGGTCGATGAGATCAGAGAGTTACCTAAAAAAAAAAACAAAAAAAAAAAAAAGAAAACGCCTTGAAGATAGCAAGCATAGTAACAGCTGTTACAAAACCAAGGAGATTGTGGGAAAACAAAGAACCACTGGGAAAGGTGCGATAGAACATACCTACGCATCGACGGCTAAAGTTAAAAGTCAGTATCAGAACATCGGCCATTCACGTTAGCGCCTTGTTTGACCCAATCGAGCTGGGAAGGACAAATGTTTAAAAAAAGACAGGATGGGATGATTATATGGGGCATGTCTGTTTTGCATAAGCCAGGGGAGATGCAGAGGGGCTCAAATCAGGTGTTCCATACCAAGGACACTCGCCGTTGCATCTGGTTCGTGAATTGCTGCACTTGTCGCAGGCACGGCGCGTCCTTTTTCTTGGACGCGCATGTTCCGACAGGTCTTCGTCGGGCACATCGTCCGGCTGCGGGGAGTCGACGGCCATGTGTGTATGCGCATGTGAATGTGTGTGCGCGTGCGTCTCCAACGGTCGACTGTCGATCTCCATCGTGTCGAGGGTAAAGAAGAAGAAAAAAGGGCACCTCGCTTTCCCAGCGGTTAAGATGCTGGAAGAACTTGAGATCCCGTTGCCTGCTGGATTTGTGCGTCCCGTCTTGCCGTCTGACCTAAGTTGCCTGCCTACTACCGTCCCAGAGTTGTGATTGTCCGTTTCACAGGTATGCCAGCAGACAAGAGACGCTCGGGAAGTCGGCAGCAGACATCTGGCGATGCAGACTCAAGCTGGGCAGGACAGTATTACCGAAGGGGGTTGTGGTCTGGTCTGTAAAATGATATCGAAAAATTCCTTTCTCTGTGTCTCGTGGGGTCTGGCGCGGCGCCGTGAAAGGACGGTAGAGAAAGAGAAAAAGAGAGAAGACGTGGCCAGACACGAAAAGACAGACCGAATGGCGCGCCTAGATTAGATCGGAAGGAGAACTTTTTAGCTCATCTTTGGCAGACGGCCAGACCTCTAGCTGTCGCGAGCAAGTCCGATTTTAAACAAGGTCAAAAAGGCCAGAAACGTTCCCGATTCTAGTTCTAGATTCTAGTCAAGGGGGAGGTTATGGCGAAAATTGCCGGACAGTCCGCCGGTAGGGTTTGTTTCGTCTTCGCAAAAAAAGCTCCCTCCATAATCTTGGGATCGCTTTCGTCGCAACAGGAGCAGGGGACATCCCTTCTACCCGGTCTTTACCAAAGGGGAGCAGTCAATGAGCATTTTAGACTTGGGTACTTACAGTACTTGAACAGCAGTGCTAAAAAGTGCATGACAGTTTAGTTTTGTCGGCAAGGAGCTTTCGGCACCTTCGAATTTCCCCCAGCGCAAGGGTTTCCCCGCACTTGTAGGGATATGCTGGGTCTTGCTGGGAAATGTTCCACGCCGGTGGCAATCCAATGCGACTACCGCTTTGGTCTAGCACTACAGTAGACTAGGTCTACTGTAGTCTAGTTCGGCAAGGGTCTTGTTGGATGATTGATCGGTTGGGGGTGTGTGTGGTGGTAGGCAGAAATCGATGGGTCGGCAAGTCGGGTAGCTTGTAGTTTCCTTGGATGGCCTTTCGTTTCAGTGCATTGAGTTGATCACTTTGAGGATGAAAATTTAAATTCGGTTACTCTACCTATCAGACGTTTACCCAGTCAGTCTTTTCTGGTTTTCAACAGCAAATTGTTGCTTGCTATTGTCTACCATGTATTAATTTACCCTTGACCCAGATTATTCGAGATCCAACACGTGGGGCGGAGCTGAGCTGGGCCATGGTAAACCTTGGATGTCATGACTCTGCATTATTTTCCCCAGGAAATACGCATGTACATCATTGGTCATGTACATACAGCAGGTAAAGACAGCAGGTATGTACCTTGTCTAGACCTAGTCCAGTATCCTATTCATTCCCAATTGCTTACTGGCATTTCAGTTGCTTTCACGTTGATCAGGTGGGACAAAAAGAAAATTGAGACTGATATCAACTGAAATTAACCCTTCTTCTGCCCATCACATCTAGCTAACATAAGGTACTAACTCGAGTCTAGCCGAACGCTTTTTTTTTTTTTTTTTTTTTGTATCTGCTTGGGGTATGGAGTACCTCTGATTATCTTCATTCAGTTGGGCAACCCCTATCTCCCAGGGAGGTACTGTAGATGCCCTTGGTGCCTAATCAAGTAAGGTATGCGCCTACCCTAGCTAACTCGTCACACAATCGATGCGTAGGGAAGGTTCAATCAGGTACCTTGCTGCATGATGTTGAGCTCGATGATATGACGTTACCAAAACCTTTAAAAATTCTACCCTGCCAGACCCTTTGGGCATCCGAAAGCTTCCCCACCAGATTTCAGCATGGAGTTGTGCAGCAGTTGCAGTTGTACTTCATACAATGTACAGTACATGGAAATCTTGGAGATCCACGACACCTAGCCCCAGAGAGAGATGATCGCCCGAGCAGGGTTCCCAAGATCCCTCTCGTAACTCGTTTACTCGCTTATTGCTGCCTTCTAACACTGCAGCCCCCAACTAACTGACCGCTTGGCATTTATGGCAATTCCTCATTGCGGACATCCGAACGTCTTGGCCTCACATCACATGCCTGCTCCCTTTTGCCTTTCGGTTCTATAACCAGACAAGTAGACTTCTGTTACACCATTGACGGGCGTGACTCGGCACCCGCGGAGTGTGTCGAATGTTTGGGCTTAGCGAGTTATCAATTCGTCTCAACTAGTATCTCTCCTCTTCTCTTGTTATTCTTCTGTTATCGTTGTTTGTTTTCTGAGTATTCCAAAGTCTGCACAAGTGGGTTATCATCCAAAACACCTAATCCCAACTATCAAATCATATGACCCCGCTACCTTTTTATTTTTATTTTTTTATTTTTTTATTCTGTTGGTTGAATGTTCTTTTCTTCATCGTTTGCGTCGTTTCTTTTTCATTCAGATCTGCAGGCTTGATCCAAAACAGGTAATAGGCTCGTCAGGTCCCCCCAGGTCCAAGTAGTCAAACCGATAATCCCGCTCGGGTACCTCCGAGGCTGGCCGTGGAGGATCAGGCAGGAAAAACGTGGGCGATGCGGCACGGAACATTCCGTCATCCTCCCTCCCGTCCAGACCGAGCCCGAACAGAGTGTCGTCCCGAGTGACGTCGTCATCATCGCCCATGACGCTTGAGGGGGTCTCCAATTTCAACACGCTTGCTGGCGAGACCTCATAGACACCCCTGTTGCTGCTGCTGCTGCTGCTGCCGCGTCTGGTGCTGATGCATGACCCGGAGCGAGGTGTCGGTGGCGATTTCCTGGCCGCCAAGTTCCGGATCATCTTGAGCGTCGGCCGGTGCATCACTATCGACTCGAGGATCGGCAGCCAGTCGGCGACGGACTTGGACCGATCATCCCGCCCACCCCTGGTCCGCTTTCCTGTCGTTTGCCCCCTCGATTCATGGCTTCCACCCCCGAAGTGCGATTCGCCAAGGACCAGGCTGAAGACGTCACTCAAACACCTGCTCTGTGGCCAGTGCCTCGCAAGCGCCGATAGCGATGCGCTACACGCGCTGATGGCCTGTGCAAGGTCGCCATCCTCCCTGGGCGACCTCGATCCTGGCTCTTGACTGCGACACAGAAGTGAGATGCCACACTTGAACTGAGCAATCAGGGCCAGCCAGGACCGCTCACTCCCCGCAGCGGCTGTTGATCGCTGGAGATGTCTGAACAAAAGACATGCCTGCATGGTACTGTGCCGCGTTATTTTGTTCTTGTCAAGCCCGAGGTTCGAATCTTGGTCGGCCGTTGCTGTTATATCTTGTCCGTCATGCTCACAATTACCCACACTTCCACCCAAGCTTTGGGGCGTCACGGCGACCGTAATACTGCTGCCATCCTCGCCAGCTGTATCGTCACCTTGGCCGACGTCTGGACTGCCGACGTCGTTTTGAGGAAGCTGGCTGCCGAAGAGTGTGGCCAACCCGACGTGGTATGTAAATTGCAGCCATTCTGCAGCTGGGAACTTCTGTCTGCATGATTCACCCCAGTCCTGAAGTTTCTTCAGAAGTCTCGTCTCCTCCTCGGCGTCCCGCTGTTGGCATAGTCTGAACTCCAAGGCTTTGCTCTGCAGCCTCAAGCCTTTGACATACTCGAGAGCCGTATCTTCTTCATCCAAGTATAGCTCCGCTGTGATGTGGCCGTCTGATACCGATGGTGGAAGGTCAAAGGTAGTGCTGACAACACGGTCGAGGGCATATGCGGACCAGAAGACCCTACGGCGAATCTGCATTTTGTTGCCTCCACAGTCTGCCCTGTAGCTGTTCCCAGAAGTCTCACCGTCCTTTACGTCGTCGTCTTCCCCGGCGTGAAGCCCAGCCAACACACAGTAGCGCATAGTTGCACCAGCGATGCTCACCAGCCGCTCTGTGGACGGAGAGTGCAGCGCGTGCATTGCCAGCAGCAGGTGTGCCTGGACGTGCAAGATGCGGTCGGGTTGAGCAAAGACGTGGCTCAGGTGACGCGTCACGGCGAGTCTGTAGAAGGCCAGGTGGCTCTGTTGGCCGTTGAGCAGCATGCCGATGCTGTACACCATATTGGTGAAGAATCCCACCCAGAGATCCCCGGGTCTCTGCAGCGGGTTTTTGAGGTTTTCGAGATCCAGGAATGCAAAGCGTGAGTGAATGCGGGTGCGGTAGACCTCAAACAGACCCATCTCGGTCGGTCGGTCTATGTTCATGGAAAGCTGGTGAGGCTGCTGCTGGGCGTTACCATGATATCTGTTGCCGTCCGGCCTGGCAAAGGTCGCCAGCAGTCCAATCGCCGGGGCGCTTCCAGATAAGCTGCTGCCAGGCCGTTGGATGTAATCTTGGCCGGGGAACGCGCTCGGTGAAGCTGCGAACTGAAGAGGTTGCCCAGGCCCACCGGTGCGAGCCTGGAACGCTCCCATTGAAGCATTGGGTGAGCCGTGGCACGAGTACACGCTCGGGGACGCCCCGTGGTTGGTTGGGCTGTTGGTGCTGGTGAAGGTGCCATCCGGGGAGGGCACGCCTCTGTAGTAGCCGCCGTGGCTTGGATTCCTGGCTGGCTTCTGGTTAGGCTGCCACTGTTGGGCCAATATCTGTGCCTTTTCGAGCCTGGCAACGCGTTCCTCAAGGGATGAGATGTCAACCGGAGAAGGCAGCGCCATCTGCGTATATGGCATGGTGCTATAGTATGGTTGCGCGAGCGTCAGCAATGGGGACAAGCAGTTTGGCTGGAACAGCAGACAGAATCACGTCTGGGGGGGCAGTTTTACCCTAGACCAAGTCGAGGCACGACCTCATGGCACGTCTCTCCTGATTTGCTGCAGTTTGTACAGGGCCTCTGCTCGTCGCATTTTTGCTAAAAGTCCAACCAAGTCAGTTCACCTACTAACATGATGATTATAACGGTGCTGCCGTATAGAGAAGGCAAATGACCGGGGTCTAGTTGAGGAAAGGGGAAGAGCTGTTGTTCTAGCTTACCTTCCTCCGTCGACACCGTCCGCATGCCAGAGTCTTTTGGCGTTTTGCAGGACGCTCCTCTGGCGGAGTTGCCATGGACTCATAAGGCGCTGGGGGCGGCGAGGCAGACATAGCGGTTGGTCACTATGAGACTGGGATCTTGTAGAAGTAGACTCTTGAACAGTTTGAAAGGAATCCAGTTGCTGCAGACCCCAATGAGTATGTGTCGATGCTTTCAACGTTTGATTTTACCAACGTTTCTCTTCGGCATACAAGTACAACAGAAAACACATTAGGCTCTTCAACCGGTGAAATGTGGTATGTGGTAATTAGAAAAGGTAGAAACCAGCACTTGAACAATAAAATAAACCAAGAAAACTCACAAACCCCTCTAGCAAAACCAGGCATTCCCCCCCGGGGGTCAACCTCGCAGAATGGAAACAACCGGGCATGACGGCACTCTTTTCTTCCCCCTCCGCGCGCAAAAGGAACGTAACAATCCCCAAGAGGAAACCCCCCAAAAAAAATAAGTGTACCCCCACTCTGCATTCATCTCCCCTCATCCACTGCTCCCTTCCCAGGGGTCCAGTTTGGAGCCCATTCTCTAGAGAAAGTTGGTTGGTTAATCAGAGATTGGGCGGGAAGATAATAAACAGGTACTTTGTTGATTTATTGCGTTTACCAGATGCAAGGCAGGGCACGCGCGCGCAGGCTTCATCCCCGTTTCGCCGCCCCCCCTCTCTCTCTCTCTCTCTTAAGCTTAGCAAATAGGTACAATCGAACTAACTATTTGATTTTGTTTCTGGGCCGGCTTATCTGCGGTCTGTCCAATTGGGGACCTGGGATATAATTTTCCAAGCCGGACTGGTCTCCGCCTTCTGTCTGGCCTTTGCCCCGGGACGGGTCTCCGGGGGGGCAGGCTGTGGTTGACCTCGTTTTTGTTTGCCCCAACCACCCCCCCAGAATAAGCACAAAGTGGATGAGGAGGAGGAGGAGGAGCTTGCTTGCTATCACCCCCACACAATCTTTCAAGGCCCTTGGGGTAACCAGAGCCCGGCCATCGCAAAGAGAACTTAAGCTACACCAAGACGCCGGCACCCGGCAATTGGGCGGAATCGCGGGTATTTTACCATGTATCTGTGTTTTCTGAAGTTGATCATTTTTTTTGGTCAGGTTTCATGTGTCGTAAATGATTTGGTATTTGATCTCGTCCCCCCTTTTTCACCCTTGTCATTAGCTCGGGTTTTGGGGGGTTTTTTTTTTTTTACGACATTTCATCTTTTGCCCTGTAGTTCGTCTCTTAATACCAAGGTAACATTGATGGTTCCAGAAGCCGTTGTTCTCGAAGGCAAAGATTAGCGCTCTGGGTGGTCGCGCTAGTCCCATCCTCAATTTGGGCAATCAACGTCGCCCCCACAGAATGGCCGAGTTGATGGGACAGGACGAGGGGTTCTGAAGAAAACACCCGTCGGAAAATGACTCGTTTATATGGGGATGACCTGGGGTTTGGGTGAAAATCTTGGCAAGCAGCATGCCGTTGATAGGTTCAATGTGGTAGGTTACCGTCGTTGAAGGGAACACGGCAGCGGTCTCGTGAGGTCATTCTGTCATGGGTATGCGCACCCTGCAGCCGAAGAGTAGCCGGTCGTTAGTGTCAGCAGCCAGCGTCTTGCTAGCCGAGTGGTCTGTCTATGCATAACGAAAGACTGGTCTCGAGACGAGACTGTCTAAACCTTCGCTGACCTTTTGATGGTCGCGTAACAGACTGACTGCATAGGTTAGATATAAAGTGTTTCGAAAATCTCGCCAAGCCCAATGGTGAAAAATTCAAGCTATGCGAGCATACTATTTTAGTCACGGAGAACATTACCAGAAGATACAGACAGATACAACACGGCGGAGATCAAATGTACTTGGATGGTGAGATAATATGCCAAGAACGTAGAACTGGATTAAATACGCAACGCCCGCCAGCCCAGTTGAAGAGTTTTTGTAGACTGTGGACCTAAACCCCGTTCATCGCTCATACAAGATAGATGGATGACAGACACAATACTAACAGACAAAAGGAAAGCAAGGAAATAATGGTAATGTATAGACTTTCGCGCCAATGAATTAAAGTCATAATTCGGCAAACTCCTTGACAATGACGAGTAAAGACAAGGAAACAAAACAAAGGAAATGTCGTGAGGATGGGTCGCCGAGTCGCGCCCAAAGTGTGCATAATGCTTGCTAAAAAGTACAAGGCCGCATCGAACGGCACCTTTTACCTCAAGGAGCGGCATGGGACACGCGCGTCCTTGAGGAGTTGGCTGTTAGGGTATCGAAGCTGCAAATCATACATACGTTCCGGTTGGCGTGGGTATAGATAGTATTTTGGAGGTAAGGGTACTGAGGCATAAAAATGGCAAACGCTGTGGTGTGAAGATCTCTACCGATCCAAGCGGGGCTGTGGTTGCCAGCCGTTTATCCAAGCCATCAGTCCCATCCCTATCAAGACAACACCAATCATGGACGCATATGGTGCTGCTTGAGCCATGGCGGGATCGCTAGGACCGGAGGAGGATCCAGGGACCAACGATTTAGACAGAGGCGTTATCGTGCTGGCCCTCGAGAGCGTCGGCTTGTCTGCTGCTGTGTCATTACCAGCAGTCGATTCGTCGTCACTCACACCTGTTTGTGACGATGCATTTGTGGATTGCCCGCTGTTTGGCAAGGCAGACGGTATTACCGCACTGGTAGGCGTCTCGGGATATGATCCTATGACGGGCTTGATGTCGTCTTCACTGATCGAGCTCGGTGCGCCAGAACGCCCTCTGCTACGGGCGCTCGATCGTGACCGAGAGTTTCTCTCAGCCTCAAGCCTCGCTATCTGTTCATCTCTTTCCCGCAGTTGGTTGATCATCTCAGCCAGGGTTTGGCGGTCGCCATCCCTCTCAGCCTCGGCCTTGTCAGCCCTTTCCCTCTGCGATTCGAGTTCCTCTCTAAGGTTGATCATTTCTTTCAATATCTCATCCATGCGATCCTGCAACTTGGCAGCTGCTTCCGCGGCGGCGGCGGCATCGGCGGCGGCAGCAGCAGTTTCGCTTGCTTCCGGATTCGCAGTTGTTTCTGGCTTTGTCGGAGAGTCAGAGTCGGCCTTGTTGCCCATATCTACAGGCGGCTCGAACGTTTCTGGAAGGAGTGTGTCCTGGATATCGGCTTTTGTGGGGCCATTGGCATGCATTTCCACAGCTGCATCCTCCAACTTCTTCACAAGTCCTTCTGCACTCTGGCGCTGCTCTCGTTCCTTCTGTACCATCTCTTCCAGATCCCTTATCCTAGCACTCTGGCCCTCGATTTCCTTCTTGGCCGTGTTGAGCGTTTCTGTCAACTGGATGATCTGGCTGAAGTTTTCTTGCCGGACTGGCGATGTGCTTGTCTGCGGCAGTTTTGGTCGTTCTGTCGTTCCGCGCTTTAGTGAAGGAGGGTCTCCATTGGAGCGCGCTGCATCTGGCTTCTCGGGAAGAGGTTGTTGTGGAGGGGGAGCGGGAGGCTCTGAGAATCTCGTAGCCTTTCCGGGATCTGAGCGGAAAACGGCACTGTTGTTAACAGCTTGCTTTGAACCTGGAGCGTCAGCATGCTCTAATGACTTGATGTCGTCTTTGCCTGCGAGAGCTTGGAGAAAGTCGGCAGTCCTTTGTAGTTCGTTCAACTGGGATTTTGCCAATCGTCTTTCTTGCTATATTTGGGCGTCTGTATCAGTATATGTTCATTCCAACGGTCATTGAGCCTCGAGTACTCACATCCAGTCTATTGCAGATGGTCTCCATTGGGTAGGGCCCCATCCAGTATCCATTTCTTTGCATCATCCCGTTCTGTTGTGCGCCGGGCATAACAGCGTTGGGTGCCATACGCCCATTGTTGAGCGAAGGTTGGCTCCCGGTTCGGCCTCTTTGGGGCATGCCGCCCATTTGTTGCATCATCATGTGTCCACCGGAAGGGTCAATATCCCCAAAGCTCATGTCCATCAAAGCATGAGTGGGATTCAGAAACCCAGCATGTTCAACTTTAGCAGCGACCTTGTGATGTACCACAGATTTCTGATCCTCGTTGACAATATCAATGCCGAGTTCAAGGTGATCCGAGGTCTGTAGCTCGTGAGGTTCAGAGTCGCGATTCTCTGGGGACAAACGGGTGCCGTTGACAAAAGTGCCATTGGATGATTTGATATCACGAATGTAAATCTTGCCCGAACGCTCAGCCCAAATCTCGGCATGTTGTCTGGACAGCACTTTGCTGTCAAAATATCCGTTGACTGGTGTAGGGACGGTTCTGGCATTTGTCTGTCGGCCGATGCGTAACGTGTCGGGGGAAAATGGCACCGATATCGTCTTCCGTTCGAAAGTGCCGTTCAATGATAAAAGGTAAAGGACGGGCTGATTGACACCGATAGGATCACCCACTGGTCGTCCTATCATGCCTTGCTGGCCGACCTGGCTCTGCATGCCGCCCATGATCGGAGCCTGATGCATCGAAACGTTGCCGTTGACGACGGCGCTTGGTGCGGGCCGGTTGGCAGGCATTCGGGAAAAATCCACGCCTTCAGGCTTCACCGGCTGAGGCTGCTGTGACCACTGTCCCTTTGGCTGCACCCTCTTTCGATTCCAGCCGTTTACATCGCCAGCGGCCGCTGATGGGGCTCCATTTGTGTGACCGTTGATTACCGTACCGGTGGAAGAGGTCGAGGCGGTGGAGCTAACCGAAGATGCCGAGTTTGTGCGTTGCAAGGCTTTTCGAGGCGTAAAAACGCCCCTCGACTCGTCAGAGTTCATCGCGTGCAGGGACGAGCTACCATTCAATCCCCATGCTGGCCGGTTGATATTGGCGAAACTAGGAGGGCTTGCAACCGCCGTCATGGGGAAAGGTCGCTAGTCTGCGCGAGCGGAAGCAGAAACGGAGATTTGTCCGAAACGAGGCTCGGCGTCGTCGGTCGGCCGCTCGGTTGGTGGACAGCGTCGGTTACGCGAATCAGTAGGAGAAGTTGAGATAAAATGTTGCCGTGGCAAGCGCGGGCGGTATCGGTGGGCCAGTGAGGCGTTGACGTGGACTCGCCCGTTGTGAGCGATCAATCGGCTATGTCGCGTGTCGTGTCAGTTCGTCTTGATTCGCCGTCTTGTCTCGCTTTTCTTGATTTCTCCTTTGGTTTCTATGAGTACCTTATGCAGGGTTTATTTTATTTTATTTTATTTTATTTTTTTTACCCTGCACTTTTTGGTCGCTGCTTCGATTAATGTGATCTGGCTGTCTGCTGTTGTTGCGTCAGAACAAGGCCAGCAAACCCAAGGGCGAAAAAAAAAAAGGCCGGTGGAGACAACGGGTTCGATTGACGGGGGGCGGCAAGGGGCTCAAGCAAAACGGCGGCGCACGAGGCAGCTAGCGGCCGGTGTCGATTGAGAGATGGGAGCGATACAAACACAAGAACGTACCTACGGGCAAATCTGAGTGGTATGGTGAAAAAAAGGGTCGCTTGCGGCGATGACGACGATGATGCTGTTCTCTGGCTTGGGCTTCTTCTCAGGTGGACAACTAGCTGAAAATTGAGACCGCCTCGACGTCTGATCGTTTGAGCCGCCCGTGGGAACAACCCCCGTCTCGCTAAGCGCTTGGCGTGGCCGAGTCCGCGGCAGGCCTTTTGGAAGTACCAGTCAGACCTATTATTAAAATTTCATTCTCTCGACGTTCCTGTCTTGGTGGGCATCCGCTGGCACCTCTGAACCTTAAAAAGTAACGAAACAGGGCTGGCAACAGATTTACGTGCAGTCAGTCAGTCATTCGTGGATACATACATACGTAGTAATGCCACTTCGCTGGCATACAAGCCAAATCCCATCATCATTGCCAACGGTTTACGGGGTTGGCGTCAACACCATCATCCATATCGGGCTACGTTATCAACAATCCACCAATTACCGTACCTACCTCGACTGTTACCTAATAAAGAGCCCGCTTCATTTTAGCTGCAGCACTCGTTGGGGCTGGTTTTGGCTGGCCGACACATGGAGGCTTGGGAGGACACCATACATTGAACCCACTAACAGGGGCCGCCGACCAAACAGTTTTCAGGAAACCGTAATCGCCAATGCTGCAAGACATACAAGGCGGCACGTGAGGGGAAATTGTGGCAAGAGGTCACGTCGAGCACCCTATATGTTGAAACCGACTGTAAACTGCAAACTGCAATCGAAGAGGCGGATGCGCATAATGCCCATATAAGGTTATTGTTACCTATTGCCTAGTGAGCAGGTACGGCCTTGAATGCCTGAAGCATGTAGCTTATGGAAGTACCTTACTCCCTGGACCGACTGTTTCCAAGGTAATTACCTGCAACAAGTGTTCGAAGAGGTCCGTGCACACTCAGAGGTCGATTGGGTGGGTCGTTCTGGCAAAACAATGGAGGTCTGCAGCACAAAATGTCGGCTGCCAATCACCGCCTCCCAATTTTTCTTCCCGGTGGAGACGGCGGAAGCTTTGACGACTGATACCCGCAAAGAGCTCCCTGACGTTGATCGCGGCATGATTTGATAGCTCCGTCGGTACAATTTTCTCGCCGCCCACTGAGCCCTTGATCCGTTGTCAATCAATCAGAACCCAACAGAACATCTCGGTATACACGAAACTTCCAGAAATGCCTCCTCCTCCGAGACAAGCCGGCCACGGCGCCGCCCCCTCCAATATGGACAAGTGTACGCCGTATACCTCCGCATACGATACTCACTTACGCCGTCCGTAGCTAACAGCAGTGACACAACAGTGAAGATGGGAGCGATGATGGGAGGAAGTTCGTGATCTCGCTACACTTTTGAGCTTAACTGATCTGATTCCCGAATTGGTGGCTGACTACCTACCTACCTTCTGAGCAGCTGTCGGCGCCATTATGGGTTTTATTTATGGTGAGCCCAGAGAAAAGCAGACGGTCGTTCGCTCGCAGCGAGGTTCGGCATGCTGACTACAACAACCATGCATTTTAGGCACCGTTACCGTTTTTCGAGGAGGCGCTGGTCCCAATGGTATTATGAGGACAATAGGACAATACATGCTTGCTTCGGGGACCACTTTCGGGTATGTCGGCCATTGACCTGCCTAACCGCTTGTCCGTGCATCGCTAATAAGCATAATGATGCTTTTTTTTTCTTTCTTTCTTACATGGAACAGATTCTTCATGGGAATTGGAAGCGTAATCCGTTCCGATGCCTCCCCAATTGCCCAGCAAGCTTATTTCCAGACTCGACCGCGACCCTTGATCATGGCTTCCCACCGTGCGTTCCGACCTCAGCCGAGCACTCGGCGGAACGACTGAACCAAACAATGCTTAGCCTCAAAACTTGACTTGGGAGTTTGTTATGACCAGCCCACAAGACGGCTGGATCGACGCAAACACACGTGTCTATTGTATACCTACATAAGTTGATTCTCACATGTTGTTGATAATGCAAGGCTGGACAAGACCCAAAAGTCCTTTACGTCTACATTGTGTAATGCATTCAATACCCGATCGTCGATCACGAACCTCTTTTAAGGATGCGCGATGTGCGTCTGTGTACCAACGCAAGGGAAGACAAGGGGCCCCACAGAACAGAGGCTGTCAAGTCGAACCATCATCGTGCTGCTCATCCGGCAAGATTTCTAATTCTAATCTATGGGTGTAGGGCTACGTTTCGCCTCCTGTCTGTGTCTAGCCAGCCCACATCACGCCAGATCCAGTTCGCCCGCGCGAATCCTCGACGACGTCCTGCAAGGTACAGAGTCGTCTGATCAGACAAGAGGCGGGCCTAAATCCTACTCAGAACAGGCAGAGAGCCAACTCGCCGAAGGGTTTTTTTTTTTTTTTTTTTGTTTTCCCGCCTGCAGCAGGGTGCACGGACTATGATTGCCAACCACTCTCGAGTGCCATCCTTCCTTTGGCGTCGGTGCCCAGCAAGTTGCCGACAGTTCCGCGCCCGGGACACGAAAAAGCCGAGCGCAGGTTCAGGTTGTTGATTTTTCAGAATCAAAGTTGTCATGGGGGGAGGGGTGGGCTGCTCAGGGCTCATGAGGCTTAGGCGCAATATCTTACAAGGCGCGCGTGTATGTGTTCTTCGGAATAATAGAGTTGGGTTTTGAACCGCCCTCTCTGCTGCGCCCTCATGTCAGCAAACCCTCAGCGACCAGCATCAGCCCTGAAATGGATACCGGCTGGTACGTCTCTACACGTTGGCAAGCACTTGCAATCCTTCAAAACATCCGAATGTTTGGCAGATGTGGTCAGGATGGCGGCAAACCAGAGGAAAGAACAAACCAGACAAGAGGACAGGACAGACATGCCGGACTTGCTTCAGTGTGATTCCAATACATTCTGTCTTTTTGGAGACGTGCCTGTTCATGTCAGGCAGCTAAGAAAACCGCCCTCGGCACTTAAGGTTCTGCTGCAAACATAGCCAAAAATAGCGCCGTACTACCGCACACTCACACTGCGGCTGGCCGTTGGTCCGACCTTTTTATTTTGAGGAAGCAGTCAAAGTCTTGGCACAGGACTCCTGGCAAACAGTGGGGGAACCAAGGGATCAGATCGACTTCTCCTAGACTAATATGGATTAGTGGCGGGTAAGTACTTTGGGTGGCGCGTTTGAAAGGAGAAGCAAGTGGGAGAAATCAAAACCACCCCAACCACGCCAGTTCCTAACGGACTTGACTACTGCACATAGTCGAATCGTGGCTCAAAGAATGGCCGACGTGCCGATTTCCCATTAGAAGAGTACTGCAACGGCGAGCCTGGTCAGCTTTCCAATTGCCGATTACGTGCATTTTGGGGTCCATCTGATATTGATAGTGGGTTTCTAATTGTAAAACCTCACGGTAAAAGCACCAACCAAGGTTATCACTAACTTTTTATGGCTTATACCGGCAAGGCTGGCTCGGGCCGTAGACAGGTATATCTTGCTTTACTGGGCAAGCTTGGCACTCACACGATCGCAAACGCCTTTTGCTATAAGGTATTGCCAATGGCAAGATGCTGCTGCATGTTAATGGTGTCAGCCTCTTATGGTTCGGTTCGGTTACATGGCTCACTTGACTTCAGACCGGGAGAAGGGATGACCAGATAGATGTCCCCTCCTATCCACATTGTATGCATCTCGCCCACACAGACCAGCAAAACCTCGCCATTTCTAGGCCATGCACCTGCAAAAAGCCTTGTTCGTATTATTCTACTGCACGTCCCCGTGCCATGATACACTCCCTACCTGCATCATTCCCACTGGCTGTTTCGCATTCGCTCGGATTCAAGCTGCAAAATGACTCTTGCTACCAACTTCTCTGTCGTCTGCACAGAATCAAAACAAACCCCAGCGCATCATAGGCAGACGTCTTGGCTGGGCGAAATTTGAACGGTAGCTTGGTGATGACAGATTCAACATCTTGACACACTTGGCAAGGGTTCCTACTATTCCGGCTTGGCTTGATCACGCCCAGCATCGTCTGAATACTATTCTGTGGTTGCTTGCAATTTTTTTTCTTTTTTTCTTTTTTTTTTCCCCCAAACCTGTAAGCTGACTGTCCATTGATAGGAGCTCAGTTATGACTTGACGGGCATCAGAAGGTGAAAAGTATTGTCAGCCGCGAGGGTGGCTGTGGATTTGCCGATTCTTCCTACTGGCCGCCGACTTATCAGCCTCTTCAAAAACACATATCCCTGCATACCTCCGCCCATGCCGGTCAATGGTTGACCGCTCTCGCGTATAGGGACTGGACGGAAATACAACGTTTGCCTCTCAGCCCGCTTCTGCACGGATACTTCTCACCACAGCAATGCAGGGCATGCATCATTACGTCTTTGCACATGTGGCCCAAATCAAGTCTAGCGCCCAGCCGGCCGTTCAGGGATCCTAGGTCTCTCTATCTGGGGTTGGACCATTGGGCGAAAAGAGTTCACTCGACATGGCATACACGAGTTTGTTCGGAGGTTCGCAATGTGGGCTGTCTTCTCGTCTCCTCGGCCCTCGTGGCACTGCTGCGGGACGTGCAGCACGGATTTCCAATGCCATCCATCTTTTTTTCCTTTCTGTCTTTTCTTTGAGTGTGGCAATCATTGAGGAGTACTAGGTCCGCCTCCTCTGTGCTGCTTGCATCTCCTATATATTCGTTCTTCTTCCTTGCTTGTTTCAACTTCTTCTCTCTTGTTTCTCCTCACCGTCGACAGATCTAGTTCAGTCTTCGCCTACATTCTTGCCGGCAGTGAACCGTTGCGGTGTTGATCACTCTTTCGTCTGGCTTTTTTTTTTTTCCTCTATATTCTTTTTTGTTATCTCTTCTTTACTTTGCATTTGAAAAAAAAGACGGTTTAATATTAATCGAGAGGACTTCTCTCTTCTAACAGTCGCTACAATGGGTGCTGCACAGGGGAAGACTTCCAGGGTAGTCGGAGATGTCAAGAACTTGGCAGCCGCCCTCACTCAGGATGCCACTAATGGGTACGTGGCTGGTTTTTGGTACCACGTGAAAAGTCGAATATTGGCTAACAGGGGCTGGGCCGCACAGCAAATCTCGTCTCGGAACCTTTATGGCTCCCATGCTCCCGCTCTTCCTGGCGAACAATGCCGCTATGCAGCACGGCACGCCATGGGGCGACAGAACCGTGGAGGCTACCAACCCTTACCGCCAGGCCCCGACTACCGGCTCAATAAGATCCTACGACTTCACCATCAGCCGAGGAACGATAGCTCCAGATGGATATGAGGTTCCGGCCCTTCTAATCAACGGTCAGTACCCGGGACCGACCATCGAGGCCAACTGGGGCGACACCGTCCAGGTTACGGTCCACAACAACATCACGGGGCCAGAAGAGGGCACTGCTATGCACTGGCACGGTCTGCTGCAACGGGGCACACCCTTCCAGGACGGCGTGCCTGGTGTGACGCAGTGTGCCATTGCTCCCGGACAGTCGTACACGTACTCTTTCGTGGCCGATCAGTTTGGAAGCTCTTGGTATCATTCGCACTACTCTGCGCAATACTCGAGCGGTGTCGTTGGGCCAATGATCTTTTATGGCCCTGGGCGACAGTTTTACGACGTTGACATTGGCCCCGTCATGCTGAGCGGTACGTTTATATCGACGTGTGCTGACTATGACTTTTTACCCCCTAATTGACTTCTGATTTGATACCACCTGTTGCAGATTGGAACCACCAAAATTACCAGGAAATTATTGAGAAGATGCTCCGGCCTGCGTCAAAAGGTGGCAACCTCAAGGTTACCTCGGACAACAACCTGATCAACGGCAAGGGTGTCTTTGACTGCAAGACGATGGCCAAGGGTGACAAGACTCGTTGCACCCCCAACGCCGGCTACGCCAAGTTCAAGTTCCAGTCCGGCAAGGTCCATCGCCTGCGGCTCATGAACACGGGTTCCGACGGCATTCAGCGCTTCTCCATCGACCAGCACATGATGACCGTCATCGCCAACGACTTCGTTCCCATCCGCCCCTACCAGACCAAGGTCGTCACCCTCGGTGTCGGGCAGCGCGCTGACGTCCTCGTCAAGGCCGACCAGACCCCCGGAGCCGGCTTCTGGATGCGCAGCTCCCTGGCCGCCTGCTCCGAGGCTCGCCAGCGCAACGCCCTCGCCGCCGTCTACTACGACCAGGACAGCGACGCCACGCCCAACAGCAAGCCCTGGGACGAGGCCGACCCCAAGACGTGCGCCAACGACGACATCGCCCAGTCGGTCCCCATCTTCCGCATGCCTGCCGCCCAGCCCACCCAGACCCAGGAGTTCGTCGCCGAGATCTTCACAAACTCTAGCGGCGTCTCGCTGTTCAAGTTCGGTGGCGTCAGCGCCAGGGTCGACATGAACGCCCCGCCCTTGCTGCTTGCCAACGTCGGAAACACCAGCTTCCCTGCCGAGTGGAACGTCCACAACTTTGGCTCGAGCAAGGTCGTGCGGTTGGTCGTCACCAACAAGTCCCCTGGAGCGTAAGTCAATAGCATAAACCAGCGCCTCATTCCCTCCCTTTATCCCAAAAATCAAAGCCAAGAAACAAGCAAAGGCAAAAAAAGAAGAAAAAAAAAGCTAACCTCAAGTCGACAACAGCCACCCCATGCATCTGCACGGCGCCAACGTCCAGGTCCTCGCCGAGGGTGAAGGAGCTTGGGACGGCAGCACCATCGTCAACGCGGACAATCCTCTGCGCCGCGACACGCAGATCGTCCGACCCAACGGTCACGTCGTGCTCCAGTTCGATGCGGACAACGCCGGTGTCTGGCCGTTCCACTGCCACATCGCCTGGCACGCTTCGGCCGGTTACTTCTCCTCGGTCATGACCCAGCCCGACGCCGTCAGGGGCATGAGCATTCCCATGAGCCTTGCTCAGACCTGCCGCGATTGGGCCGTCTACACCCAGACCAACATCCCCGACCAGATCGACAGCGGTGTTTAAAGAACAATTCTATTCTCGATTGGCCCGTGGCCGACTTTTTTTTTTCTGACTGCAAAGACCTCTTTCTTCTTCTTCTTCTTTTGCTTTTATTGCCCATACCTCCCAGCCCCTTACAATCCACTAATATCTTTCAAGCCCCCCTCCCCTTGTGCCATCATATCCCTTTCTCACCCCGGCCGGTTCCGCCTCTTGTCCCAACCCACAACAGCCAGCATCAAACCCAGTATATATAACCGTCGGTCCTAGTGTCCGCAAGCATTTTTTTTCTCTATGTCCATCTCATTCTTCTTCTTCATACTCTTCTTCTTCTTCATGACCTCTTATACCCTCTCTAATACTCGAAAAGACGACCATACTGCTTCCATTGCATCCGTACTGGTACTTCCAAAGGAGACTTGGTGCGGGCTACAGGGGTATTGTAGAAAATTCTTTTTTCCACAGCGGGTATTTTCTATAGCATATAGACTTTTATACCGGAGGCTGCCATTTGAAATAGCAGTTCTTTTTCTTTTTCTATTCTCATGAGTCTTCCCGGAGCTCATTTATATGCCTATCAAGGAGTCGCGCTGGATAAACTGGAATCGTCTTCTTCGGTTTTGTAGTATATATTCAGACACGGTTTGGTTTGGGCAGGAACAATCAATCCTCTTTTTCATTTTATCTCCAATGCTGGCACACAGAGCATTTCCCTCTGTAATATCATAATAAGTGCGCTTTTCATACCAAGATCAACGTAGGACCGCAGCAAACAGGCAGCCACAGAGCTGGTATCCGGGATGAGATTTAGGCAGGCTGTGGGGATAATTAAATACTAATCACCGAGTCTGAAACACTTGCAAATAATTTCCAAAATTGTAAGGGTGTTTGAAAAAGGTTGTGTATATATAAAGACACTAGGGAACATCTCGCCTTGTACTCCTCAAGCCGAGACACAGCTAACTAAGTAATATGATTGTGGTCGCCGTCGGTTATGTAAGCCTTGGTGAAAATGATGAGCAGACAAGTACCATGGACCCCATCGATCAACATTAAATGATCGGACTCGGGCATAACAAAACAAGCGTGGGTATGAAGTGAAACTAGGAAGAGATAAACAAAAGAAAGAAAGAAAGGACAGCAGGAAGAAATGAGAAAAGAGAGAGAAAGAGAAAAAAGGTTGGAAAACATTGTTGTAGAGAAGCGTAAATCACACATGCCCAAATCGAGGACCGAGGGCCAAGAGAACAATAAAATAAAATAAAACCAAAGCAAAAGCAAAACAAAACAAGACAACGAACCTTTTTCCCTTCATCCGAACAAGACGACAAAACAAGTGACAAAATCCGAACCATGGTCTCAAAGTTTCTCATATCTGACTAGGAAACAGTCAGTGCACAACCGCTGCCACGCGGCCGGCTATTATTAAATCCTGTGTTACGCATTGTCGAGTCTCTTCCTCCAATCTGCTAGCGACTCGCTTAGCCCCTTGTCATCTTTGTCGCCTGCTTTTTTGCCACCAGGACCACCACCTCCGGTACCGCTCGTCGCTGCCGTAGGCGTCGGCATGCCTGAGCCCTCAAAATCAAACGTGTTGGATAGGCGGTAGTTCTTGTTGGTCGCCTCCCAGTGTGTCCGGAGGGTCTCGAGCTCGTTGGCAAGATTATCAAGGGCGGCTGAGTTTCGCTCACCACCGCTGTTGTATTCACTGTTCGTGTCGAGGCTGTCGCTCCTGAGGTGTCCACCCAGGCCGCTGAGACCCCCTCTGGCGCTGCTGTCCGTAGAGACAGAATCGCCAGCACCAGTACTGTGTTCAAGCTTGCCATTAGTCTTTGTTGCTGCTGTCGACTTGGCTTCGGCAGCTTCTATGCTGGCCAACGATTCCCGGAGCTGATCAGAATTCATGCTCGCAACCTGCCTGCTGCGACGGCGATAGTTGTCCACCGACGACTCGACCTGGTCGAGGAGAAGGTTGACCTTTTTCTCGGCATCCTGCGCACGCTGTTCCAGGAGAGAGTTCTCCTGTTGAAGTTGCTCCAAGTCTTTCTTGTTCATATTTACGCGCTGTGATGCCTCCTCGCTGTGCTTAACAGCATTGTCGCGCTCGCGCTTGGCTGCTTCGAGCTCAGTACGCACAGCCTGCATCTGCTTCTCCAGTTGCGCCGTAGCAGTCATCATCTCTGATTGTAGCGTCTCGATTTTCTTGGTCAGTGTGGCACGCTCGCTCTCCCATTCGGCTGGCGTGTTCGTGATGGAAGGACCCTTCGTATCCTCCAGATCACCGATCTGGCTCTTCAGCCGGGAGTTCTCGTTCTTGTAGCGCGCCAGCTCTTCCTTCAGCTTCTTGAGCATCTTCTCGGTGCCCTTGACATAGTGCACCGCCGACTGGTAGTCATTTTCTAGTTGGCTGAGTTTTTCACGGTATGCTGACTCGGTGCCCTGTGCTTGCGTCATAAACGCTTGCCTGTGCTCTTCCTGCGCCTGCTGCGCAGCCTGAAGCTGTTGCTCTAGTTCACGAACTCGGGCTGCCGCAGTGTCAGGTGTTTCACCGCGCGGGCTTGCACGCGATCGGGGCGCACCATTAGGGCTAATACCACGCTCGCTAAGTATATCCTTGAGCGTGTTGTGCTGGACGGTAATGGCATTGGTCTCAAGCTGTTGCGCAGAGAGCTGGCTCTTGAGGTCCGAGTTTTCGGCCTGAAGCGACTGGGTATCGCGCATGGCGGCCTGGAGCTGCTTCCGGATGTGGACGCCGTCCCGGCTGGCCTGCTCCTGGTATGCCTCGAGCCCGGCAATGCGCTCCTCGGCGCTTCGTAGCTTGTCAGAGGCAGTATCGGCCTGTTGTTGGTATTTCCTAACCATGGCATTTGCTGCGTTGAGCTGACCTTGCAGAGCAACAATGCGATCCGATTCGCTCTTTTCTGACTTGCCAACACTCCTGGCTGTGATTTGGTCGAGGCCGTTAAGTAACGCTTGCTGGTGAGCCTTGGCCTCGTTGGCATGGCGCTCGGCAAGTTGTTCCGCATCACGCAAGCGCGCAGTGGTTGCCTCAAGTTCAGCTGTGCGTTGCTCATGCTCGGCCTTCAGCCTGATTAGTTTAGCTTCGATCTCCTCTCGGTTAGCTCTCTCCTCCTGTGCCTTGCGCTCGAGAAGTTCTCTGATCTCTGTCGAAGCAGCAAGGGCTTGTCGAAGCCCAGTAAGGGCATTACTGCTCTCTTCCGAGTTCCCGGTGAGTTCCTTCAGCTTGGCATCGAGCTCCTCCTTCTCGACACGAAGCGTATCGGCCTGAGCCTGGGCTTCCGCGGCAGCAATAGATTGCTCGCGGGACTCACGTTGCAGTATGTGAAGCTCAGCCCTCAGACTTTCCGTTTCAAGGGAATTTTGTTGCTTGAACGTCTCCAAATCACGCATGCGCTTCTGTGCCGCGTTCGCGGTATCGTCTGCCAGCTGCCGAGCACGCTTCTCGGCCTCTAGCTCGGCAGACATCCTATCCACCTGGTTCTGGAGATCTTTCTGAGAACTGAGGGTGGCCGCTAACTTTCGACTGAGCTCTCCGTCCCTGTCGTCGGGGTCTCTTGCGAGGTCCATCTGAGGCGTACTTGAAATGCTGCCCCCAACCTGACCCGCAAGCCGGGCTCTCGCGTAGACTGCTTCCTGGATCGCGGCGTCTCTCTGCTTCTCAGCTTCCGCGATCTGCTTGGCGGCGAGCACAGCCTGTTTGTCCACCGATATCTGGACATTGGCGAGCTCTTGGCGCATGGCCAACAGGGCCTCAATCAAAGGCTTGTCCTCGTCATCAAAGGTCTCCGCCGCACCCCGCTCAAACACAGGGCTCATCGATGCGTTAGGCGCATATCCAGCCTTCCGCGCCAGTTCTAGCTCAGAAGCGTACCAAGCATTCCTGTTCCGGGCCATGTCGAGCTCCTTGAGCAAAACCACGGTCTGCGAGTTCCTGTTTGACGACCTGCGATTCGGGTTACTGTTTTGTCGAGTTGGCGGTGGCGGCGATGCCGCTCTAACGGCTGCGGCTTTGAGTCCAGGGTCCGTAGAGCTATCCACCGACCCTGACGACTTAACAGAGCGTGCCTGCGCGGGCTTTGGCGCCTCCACTACTGGCTCCAACTTGGGTACAGTGGCAGCTTTTGGGCCAGCACCTTGGCCAGTGGGTGTACGCCTACCATTGGTGGGGAGGTCCCCCATCTTCGCGCTGTCCTGTATCACCGGCGAAGAATTTTGTACCGGCGTCACTGGTGATACCACCATATCCGCCCTATCCCGGGACGTGTTACGCGATCTCGGGGCAACGTTGGTGTTTACCGCCGGTTTCTGGGGTGGTCCTTGAGGTTGTGTATTAGATTGTGGAGCACCGGCGGCTCGGGGCAGCTTCGATGCATCGATACCATTCGGGCCTCGAATTCCGTTCGGTGGACTCTGCATCGCTCCAGCATCCCGTGGGGCCATCATCCTCTTCTCCGGAGGGCCCTGAGACCCCTCTCTCAACGGCAAAGCGCGATTCGCTACCTGCATGCCGCCTGCTTCGTTGGAATTGCTGGTGCTTGGCCGCCTAGTGCCCTGCTGACGCTGGCTGGTCTGTATCTGCGAATCGTTCGGATACCTGATCTTGGTAGTGTCGAGCATATAGATCAGGCCTAGATCGTTTACTGCGGTCGCGGCCGTGCTTGGCTCTCCACCGACTACGACAACCGCCTTTCCAACAGTGGTCATGCTATGACCGGAGCGTGGAGAAGGAGAGGGCCCCATGTTCTGAAAGGTGTACCAACGACGGGAGGTTATGCGAAAGGCAGCCAGATCTCCCAAATCGGCGCCCTCTTCGGTACGCCCTCCAAAGATATACATAACATCGTCGACCAAAGACGCAGCATGCCCTTCTCGAGGAATCGGGATGTAACCTATGCAATCAAGCTGAGACCAGGAATTGGTCGCTGGGTCGTAACACCACACATCGTTGAACCACTGGAAGCCATTGGTACCGCCAAACCTGTGTAGCAGCGTCAGCGATTGCGCACAGTGATCGTGAAACTAGGTTGGGGCAACAACAGGGAGACATACAGATACATCTTGTCGTTGTAGGTAATCATAGTGTGGTTAGTCCTTGCTGGAGGCACTGTGCCCACAGGTGGTCCGCCACTGTCGCTGTTTTGTAAGAGCATCTCCCACCGGTTGTCTTGCATCTGTAGCTGGTTCAAGTCGAACGCGGCTAGGTCGTTCATGAAATATCCTTCAACTTGACCACCGAAAATGTATATCTTTGATCCAAGAATATTAAGTGAGTGTCCATAGCGACCGGAGGGTCGTGGCCCCGCTGGCAGAGACCTGGACCATTGCCGAGTAGCTGTGACGCGTGGAAGTTGTCAGTGAAATGTCGCGTTCATGAAGGACAAAACCAGATAGGCGACAGGCTGTGGTCAGACGTACAAGTGTTTAGCAAGTATAATGTCTCGTCCAAAACGTCTGCTTCATCAATCTTTGTATCTCCTCCATAGACGATAAAAGCATTGCCTACTAGCAAGCTTGCGTGCCCTACTCTTGGCCCGGGGCCCTCCGCGGTTGTGGATAGTGGGTAGCACGAGAGATTGCCCCCGGCTTCTATCATCCACAAATCGCCCTTGACAGTTGCGCTGTTGATAAGTCCTCCCATGACATATATGTCACCCTCCTTCGACGAGGTCGAGTTGACGGCGGCGCCATATCGTGGAAATGGGCTGGGATGAGAAGTGGTGTAGTTGAGCCTGCGCTGCGTCCAGGGGTACAAGTTCGAATTCGGGCTCGACACTTGTTGCTGCATGGGCTGCGGTTGGCCTCCATTGCGGAACTTTGACGATCAAGACTCGTGTATTAGAATCCCGACCATGCATCTTGATACCACCCAACAAACCAAGAAAAGCTTCCAACAACAAAAGCAGGCACGGCAGCCACGCCTGTCAAACCAGGTACTCACCGGAAGATCGCTGGGGGGCGTTCCCAGCCCCTGCTCATTCGGCGCAGTTTGAGGTCGTCTTCCATAGCCCTGATCCGGACTGCTTACGCTGCCCTCGTTATCGAGCGAGTGCAGGCTTCCTGTCGGGGTCGACCTTTGCAACGCACTCTTCTCCTCTCGTGCTACTCGGGCAGCGGTGCTCTGGATGGAGCTGTTGGATGACTGTGGCGGCCCATCGCGACTCGACAGAGATCTCTCTTGGTTCTTCTTCGACTTGAACAGAAATGACATGGTGGGCAAACGTCCGGTGGCAGAGAGCCCAGTGGCGGTGTCGCTCGTCCAGACCCGATGCCAATCGAGGCACTGGGCATTCGGCTCCGCGCCGTAATCAGGGAGCGATGCGTTCGCAATGCGTCAGGCAGTGGGCGACGAGATGGGTTCTGTCGAGCGTTTGGGTGGCTACTGCCCGGGTGAGAGAGAGTCTGATCGGAGCCGTGTGCGCGAAAAAAAAAAAGGGGTAGCGCCCAAATCGCAGCTGCCAATTAATTGTCGTGTCGGAGGCAGTGCTATGCGGTCGGGCCGTGGTGTCGAATCTGTCAAGCCCGAATTGAAGAATGGAAAAGAGAAGATGACAGGTAGAAGGAGCCGTGCCACGAGGTTGGAGATGGCTGGGAGAGCATCGATGGTGGAGACGGGTTGGTCGTTATTACTGCGGTATGTGCGCCGCTGTATCCTTATTTGGGCTTGGTGTCTGTTTGGAAGTTCGACCTCCCAATTTTTTTCGTCCCTCAGAAGGTGGTGTTTGTAGTGCTACAGCAGTGATGGAGACTGGGGATTGCAGGGACACACAACACAATTAACGGACCCAGAAATCCAGAGCAAGCATGCAAAGTCGGGCAATAGGGGAATTAACTGCTCATTGTAAAAGGGAAGGGAAAAAAGCAGGGATGCAATAAAGAAGAAAGAACAAGCTTTGATAGAATAGACAATTTCTAAAGAAGCAAAGTCGGACACAAGCAAAATTGGTCCCTTTCGCGCCTACTTCCCAAGTGCCAATTCACTTTACCACCATCAGCACAGGATCGGATCTTCATTGAGCACTCCTGTCAGAAAACTGCGTGGGTGCGGGCTGACGCGCGCAAGAGGATGACCTGAGCTGGATGGACATCCCAAGCCGCCAGCCAATCCTAGCCTCTGTACATCCGACGCTCGTCCGCGCTTTTTGTGGAGCACTTCAGGGAAAATCCTTAGCAGGGTCTTTTGTGGCTCGTGCGCGGCACTGAGTGTTCAACACCAGGCACCTTCTCCTTTCTCGACTTTGTGCTCGTCGGGCAAATTGGCAAGCAAGACGTGACAGTTTTGTCCTCCTCTTCTGCAGCCGGTTCAAAGCACCAGTAGGGGAACATGGAACAATCTTAGGATAACCAGGCAGGTAACTGTAGGTCCCTTGCCTTTTTGCATCGAAACCACGTTTTGATTTCTTTGTTTCCAGGATCACTTGGCAGGCATTGAGCGATGAATTGCGGGACCAATGATATCTACGAAGTGACTGAGGTTGAAGCACTGTTTGGTACGCATCGGTACTACCAATCACTTAGACAGCGCTGGGTCTGCCGTCGCGGTAGGGGTTGGGTCGCAAGCTGAGTACTGAAATTAAAATGAATGGCAGCGTTGATCGCGACGACCAGACGCGACGGCATTTCCGAGTCATTGTTATGTGGGGTACCCATTGCGGAGGCAAAAGCGGAAGCCAATTTGAGCTGATCAGATGAGAAAAAAACCGAATCGCATTTGTTCCCATTGTTGGGATGTTTTACGCTGCCGTTGAAAACACAACGAATTTCCTACGAGGACGAGGGTTACAAATCTCGACCACTTGTTCGTACTGTAAAACGGCATTGACATCCATCCATACGGCACCCTTCTTGCAAACTTGCACACAGGGGCCAGTAAGCTCTCTTGCCCTGTGCCACGGGCAAGTGGAAGACTCTACTCCCCATCAGTTACCCACCCAGATACCCAACGTAACTTGTCTAAACAAAACATGAAAACGAAAATATCCTGCATGTAGTTTTGACGTGCGTCGTGGGGAAGTTGCATCCAAGGCGGTACCTGCAGTAGACACGCCACTGTGATACAGCTTCAGTAGCTTATTTGCATAGGGGTCGTCCCGACGGAATTATACCTAGGCCTGTAGCCTAGCCCCTGCCAAGATGCACCGTATCAGGAGGTTACCATATACAGGGTGAGTTGAAAATGAGGAGACACGGGCAAAACAAACAAAAACAAACGTAAAGGCGCAAGAGATCAGTGAAACTTGGGAGATTTCCGCGTTCGGCTTAACATAGGGTTTCAATGCAGTCGGATCTGAAAGGCAGGGTGTCCGTGGCATGAAATTGCTGAGGTCGACTCCGTTTTGGAATTGTTAGCTAGTAACCTTAGGTGGGTAGATATTGAAAAGCGTAGCACTAAGGAAATCAAGGAAGAGTGATTTTTAATCAACACAACAATCTGCAAAGAACATACCTATCGTAATGGCGTGGCAAGCGTCACTCAACGAGCTTCAGGCGCGTATCGCTCATGAATAAGTAGTAAATTACGTATACACAATGGCGTATGTGAACCTCTGACGGCTTTGTGGAAAACATATATCTATCACTCAACACATTGGATGAATCAGACCTGGCAAGCCCAATGGCGACGGGTTGGTTATGCGGTGTAGGGTTAGTAAAGTGGTGCCGATACTAACCCGACAAGGGGCCCATGCACTGACTGCATTGGCAAGACTGACAAAGGCCCTTTCTGTCTAAAGTTCGTGGTGCCACATGCCTTTGTCGCTCACATTAATGCCGGCTTCCATGACAAGTCTACGGGATCTCGATGCAGAGAGCTCATACAAGCAGGAATGCATTGGGCACGTAGGTTGTTGCCACGCTATAGATTTAAGAAGAAGGTAGTCTACTAGCCCCGGAAATGTGGCACTGACAGCTAAAAGCAGCGTTTTTGATGGTAATAGAAAAAGGGAGGAAGAAGAACAAGTAAGATGTCTCATAAAGCTATCCGCTTAGTCCAACGCCACTTATCTGTCAGGGTAAGGACCGAACATCACTTACGGGAAAACCAATACCAAAATGCGCGTGGACAGGCAAAAAGCAAGTTCGATCCTTAAAATGTAAAACACTCGGTATTCGTAGTTAGAGACTTCCAAGCAGCAAAAGTAGTATCTTGGAAGTCAAATGCATTACTATACTATTTTCTCGTTCGAATTGGCAACCTAAGCGGGAGAGAAGGGCACAAATTTTCTGGAGAATTCGATTCAGTGCTAATGTCTGCGGTTTTCTCACTTTGTTCTCAAAAACGTGACCTAGTCTGACTGGGTTTTCAGGGCCAAGGCTCTCAAGGTACCAAAAATACCTATGCACCTAAGTATTTGTCTGGTACTCTGCCGACTTAAACTCAAGGCAGCTTAGATTCCTAACAGTCTACCTATGTGCACATGTGCCTACATCTTAGTTACGTTCGCAGACAAGACGCTCAGGCGGGCAGGTTCATCAGGGTTGAAACGAGAGGTAGCTGGCATGGAACATACCTACCTGCATAGGTCCCCACATATCATGCAGCTTGAGGACTCCCGCTGCCATGTGCATGCCCTCAAGCTACTTTGAATTTCCTATCATGTTACTTAATTTTGCTCTGCTAAAGTACTTGTAACTGTGATTAAAGAGTTGAATTAGTAGAACTCACCAGATCATCAAACAAGGTAGCGTATAAGATGTATATGAATTGAAGCATGACAACTTACCATGATGACGGCATTCACCGATCTCAATGGTCCCCACACCACGCGGCTGACCCACAAGCAACTAGAACCCACCGCTCCTGACTCGGCAAGCCCTCAGCCTCCAAGCGCTCGCGCTCGAGCTGGCCAGCACCGACATCACAGCCCCGATTCACCAAGTAACGCGACGAACCACTTCCACCAGTTCGCTCACCCACAACCGTCGATTGCGAGCGGCAGCTCCGGAGCGATGCCGTCGAGGTCGCACACGACGACAACTACGACAGACACGCTTCTTGTTGGGCCTGCAGCTGCGACCATGGCCGCGTCTCGCCTTGCGCAGCACAACTCTCCTACTCCTCTTCCCGCGTCCGTGACATCAACCAACGGCGCGCCCGCACGACGACCGGACCTACAGACGACCGAATCGTCCAGCTCACAAAGTAGACGGCCATCCAGTGCGCCGTCTAGCAAGAACAACGCAACGGCGGCTTTGGCAAATGGCGACGGCTTCGCAGCAAATCATACGCCCGTAACCGTGGCTTCGAGGTCGTCCGCCGCCGCCGACGCTGCCTCCCTTTCCGATCGCAGACCTTCAAGCGCGAAGCCCAAACTTCTCAGGTCGAAGAGTGACTTCGTGCTTCATTCAGAAGATGGCTACGACAGCGACCCGGACGACTCGGACGCTGACCACCATCGCCGGCAAGGCAATAATACCAAGGGCAAAAAGATCAGCTCATGGGGTGCCAGGCATGGCTTTGGGGACCACTATGATTCCGAAGAAATATCACATCTGGTAAATGTGCGTCTGTCTGTCCTTGCTCTCCCTGACCAATCTCGTTTGTTGCTCCTGCCCCTGTTTTCCTGCAGGTTGCTGCGGCTTCACCATGCCTACGATACTCATCTTCGTTTCTCTCTGTCTGGCGTTCGTCCCATGCTCTCCAAACACATCTTGAAGCAGGCATCAAGTGATGCAAACTGTCGGGAACTGCATCGAATGTTGTTGTTCCGTACTCTCTGGGAAGACACAAGGTATAGAACATGTTCTTGTTCTTCTGAGTACCGCTCATGGCTCCGCCTGCAGCCTCAAAACAAGGGCCACTATCTTCCCTTCTTTGCATCTTACACACACTACAAACCCAAGGCAACCCCATGATAGGACGCGGGGTGCCTCTTTGAAAATCGTTACACAAACCTCTACCCCCGCCTCATTTGTTCCAGCCAGTCCTCATCCAGAGTTGCAAGACTTCAACCTTACACGTGGTGCATATCTGTCTGCCTATTTCATTAGTATTCGTACAAAACACCCTCCTTGTACCATGTCTCGCTGCCTTGGACCTCAGCCCTACCGTCCGGCGCCAGTTCCTCCATTGAGGCCAATATACAACCACTTCACCAGCTTATGCGATTGTCATGGGACTGTATTCCCTATCGAGCTTGCTTTTGATAATCTTTATAGCCACGGGGACGTCCTTCGCCTTCGGATCTGCGAGCGCAGACAGAGGTCCCGAAAAGACAAATTTCTTATGGAGCAATGGGGCTTGCTGCTTACAAGCGCCTCGCTAAAGATCGCCTGCATTTACTAACATGGCTGGGCAGAATTGGTACATGTACTTTACTGAAAAGCGCCATGAGACAACTGGCAAGCCGAAACTGGCACCCTTCGAGATACAAGATTGGCGCATGAGGGATCGACTTAAGACCGTGTCCGCGGCTATTGCCGTGTGTCTTAACATTGGTGTCGAACCCCCAGATCAGCTAAAGACAAATCCCGGAGCCAAAATGGAAGCATGGCAAGACCCGACTGTTACTCCGGCTCAGAAAGCGCTCGAGAACATCGGCAAGGCACTGCAGTCCCAATACGAGACGCTGGCTATGCGCACGCGCTACAAGCAGTATCTGGATCCCTCGGTCGAGGATACCAAGAAATTCTGTGTCTCGCTTAGAAAGAGCGCCAAAGACGAGCGAGTCCTGCTCCACTACAACGGTCATGGTGTCCCAAAACCTACCTCATCTGGTGAGATATGGGTATTCAACAAGAACTACACACAATACATTCCAGTCTCCCTTTATGATCTTCAGCACTGGTTGCAAGCCCCAACAATCTTTGTCTGGGATTGCTCCGAGGCTGGCAATATCCTCAGCAACTACCATAAATTTGTCGAGAAGCATGAAAAGGAAGAGGAGGAGGCTGTCCTTCGTGACCCAAACCATTATAAAGCGAACTTCCGCCCCTATATCCACCTTGCCGCCTGCAGTTCCTCACAGAATCTCCCCACCAACCCATTACTTCCCGCCGACTTATTTACATGCTGCCTCACGACGCCGATCGAGATGGCCCTGTGGTTCTTCGTCCTCCAGAACCCTCTCCAGACCGGACTCACGCCCGAGCGAGCCAAGAAGCTGCCAGGGCGTCTTCAAGAGAGGCGGACACCCCTTGGAGAACTCAACTGGATTTTTACAGCCATAACTGACACAATCGCCTGGACCACTCTTCCGCGCCACCTCTTCCGCAAGTTCTTTAGACAGGACCTGATGGTTGCGGCTCTTTTCCGTAATTTCTTACTTGCCCAGAGGGTCATGTCCGTCTACGGCTGTACTCCGCAGTCTTTCCCAGAACTGCCAGATACGAGGCAGCACCCTCTATGGGAGAGCTGGGATCTTGCTGTCGACCAAGCCCTATCTCAGCTGCCCATGCTTGAGCGCAAAGAGACCGAGGGTATTGAGTACGAGTATCAAAATTCGACATTTTTCACTGAGCAATTGACTGCTTTTGATGTCTACTTGACACGCGGTGACGCCTTGCAGCAAAAGCCCCCCGAGCAACTTCCTGTTGTCCTGCAAGTTCTCCTCAGTCAACAGCATCGAGTGAGGGCGTTGATATTACTGGGAAGATTTTTGGACCTCGGACCCTGGGCAGTGCAGCTGGCATTAAGTATAGGCATTTACCCCTACGTCTTGAAGCTGCTCCAGTCCGCTGCTGCAGAATTGAAACCAGTCATGGTCTTCATATGGACACGGGTACTGGCTGTTGATACTTCATGTCAGCAGGACCTTATCAAGGATAGCGGCTACCAATACTTCTCCAACATCCTCAAGCCGTCAGAGGGCCTGCCAGTCGCCAACAGCGATGAGCACAAGGCCATGTGTGCCTTTATTTTGGCAATGCTCTGCAAGGGGTACAAGCCCGGCCAAGTTGTTTGCAATCAAACCGACATCATGGGTTACTGTCTGTTCCACATCCTTAATGAGGATAATCCGCTTCTGAGGCAGTGGTCTTGTCTCTGCATAAGCCAACTGTGGTACGACCTCCCTGAAGCCAAATGGCGAGGTATCAGAGACAACGCGCCAGCCAGGTTGTCAATTCTGACGAAGGATGGCTGTTCCGAAGTTCGCGCTGCAGTCCTGTACGCCATGACTACCTTCCTGGGTATACCTGACCTCACAGACGAAGTTGCCAGGATAGAAGAGTCAATTGCATGGACTGTGCTTGACATGGCCAATGACGGCAGCCCAATGGTCCGCAAGGAACTACTGGTGTTCTTCTCTCATTTTATTCTTCGATATGAGAGCAAGTTCTTAGTCGCTGCTTATGAACACCTCCTTGAAGAGAAGGAGTACTTGGCCTACCCTCCGCAAGATGACGGCCGCGAAAGCAAGATGGGTCTACATTACTCAAGACCAGAGAAGCGCGGTCAGGACGGGGGCGACCGTACCAAATCACAGGGTCTCTCCCACAACACTATCATCGCTGCCGTTTGGAAGCACGTCAACATACTCAGTGTTGATCCTCATCCGGAAGTCCAAAGCCATGCAACCACCATAGTCGACTATGTACACTACACTCTCCTGCAATCCTCACTAGGTTCACAATCGCAGAGCCTTATGGACGACATTGGCCGACGAGCAAGGCGGCAGGCTGCGAGGCAGCAGGCCCAGGCTAGCCAGCGAAATAGCATTAATGGCGTGAGCAGCGTGGGAGCAACCACACCTTTGCCATCACCGGGTCTTCTTCGGCGAACTGTGAGCACTCTGTTCTCTCCCTTCTTCCCAGTGGATGGTCCAACAACACCCACAACTCCCGAGCCATCCCCCGGTCTGTATCGAACATCTTCTGTAAAGAGCCGGAAGGGAGCGGAGCCAGTGGCTCCATTATCGACGGAGCACAACGACAATGATGTCAGTCATGCCAGCTATCACGTGGCCAGGGAGCCGGTTTCCGCTGGCTTTCAGGAGCGTGACGTTACTCAAGCCCCCAAGCTACCTTTGCAAAGCACGCTACTGGCCTGGTCCATCGAGTATTTCCTGGAGCCACAGATGAAGTCGAGTGAATCCGAGGAGCCTGGAAGCACCGAGTACAACGAGCGACTGTGGCGACGGTCAAGGAATGAAGGCATCTTAAATGAGACTCAGCCCCAAAAGTTGCAGGCCGGACGTCACAAGTGGAACAATCAGATTGGGATTTTCAACACACATGCGCAGCCATCAAAGCTGAATTTTCATCAGTTCGAAGATCACGTTGCAGTAGCGGACGATGGCAACACTATCCAGATCTGGGACTGGAAGAACCAAGCCAGGCTATCACGGTTCTCGAATGGCAATCCGGAGGGTTCTCGGATCAGTGATATGAAATTTATCAATGAAGAGGATCAGGCGCTCCTCATGACAGGATCTTCGGACGGAGTGATTCGCATCTACCGCAATTATGACCGTCATGACAATGTCGAACTGTCATCGTCCTGGCGTGCCCTCACCGATATGGTTCCCAGTAATGTTAACTCCGGGATGGTTTTTGACTGGCAGCAAGTCAACGGCACGACACTAGTAGCGGGCGATGTTCGCGTCATTCGAGTTTGGAGCGCTGGACAAGAGGCCTGTGTGACCGATATTCCCGCTCGGTCTGGATCCTGCGTCACCTCTCTGACATCTGACCAGATGACTGGCAATGTTTTCGTCGCTGGTTTTGGCGACGGGGCTGTGAGGGTATTTGACATTAGGCTCCGGCCACAAGACAGCATGATTAGGAAATGGAAGGATGAAGCAGACAGAGTGTGGATCAAGACGGTTGCGATGCAAAGGGGCGGACAGAGGGAATTGATGAGCGCAAGCCGAAACGGCAAAGTCAAGTTGTGGGATATACGGATGGATAAGCCGCTCAGTGTGTTCCAGACGACGAAGGACACACTCAGGACGGCTAGCATGCACGAGCATCTGCCCGTATTCTCTGTGTAAGTGTCACATTCCGGATGCTTCCTTTTCTGCTTCAGAACTAACGGGGTGGGGTCGTAGTGGAACTTCGGCGCATACGGTAAAGGTGTTTAACCTCGACGGCAAGGAGCTTTCTCAGATGGAGCCATATTCCAGCTTCCTCCAAAATCGCGGGTCTCCTATCTCAGCAACGGCGTTCCACCCGCACCATGCAATCTTGGGCTGTGCGGCACGCGGCGATCATCACGTCAACCTTTACCAGTGCTCTGGGGCCCGGATTCCCCAGGCAGACGAAAAGGTAGATGCTTGAAGGGCCTCCGAGGTCCTTTGGTCGGGATTATGGCTAGTCGGAACGCCGACGGGGCCAACGGTTTGTAAGATTATGACGACAGCTGGGTTCTGCGCCAGATGCCCATGACACAACATCAGCAGAATTAGAGCGTCTAGGATTGTGGTATTAAGCTCCCTAGTCATCTTTGCTGCCTTTTTTTTGTTGGAACTGTCGTTCTCTTCATTATTCATCTCTTATCCTTAACTGTTGGCGCATGGCTTCTTCCTTGTTTGCATGGGACGAAGGGATGATGGCCTGCATTTGCTGTGTCTACTTTTATTTTATTCTTTTCATCGTGTTGCATGGGTTTTCATAGCGGGCATTGAGGCATTGGTTTCCTTTGGCGCTGGACAGGTAAGCCTCGAGTTATATTACCAGTCTAGTACGCTAATACATTAATGATACATTGGAATGGCTTGGTACTTGACCGTGACTTGTCCTACCTTTTTGGAGGCTTGTTCGTATCCTGAAATGTGTTGATAAAAGGGGGGCTCGATATACGTGATTAGTCAGCCATTAACCCCCAAACGATACCTGTGACGTGATGCCTGTTTGAATTGAGTCAACCCCCACCATAGAGCTCCAAGGCGCGACCCCGCCAAAATTTGTTTCCATGTTAGTCAAACCATTAACAAAAAGCTATCGGCAGACGAGGTGTGCTCGGAGCTAATCATTCAAGAGAACACGACAAACAGCCCACGCCAACTGTGTGTCATACCTAGAAACACACCAGCAGGTAACGATGTCTGAGCAACAAGCGACTGAATCGAAGCCCACCGAGGCACCCGCTGCCGGTGCGGCACCTGCGGCCGGCGGCGAGGAGGGTCCGTCCAAGAGCGCTCTGAAGAAGGCTGCGGCAGCAGCCAAGAAGGCCGAGGCAAAGGCAAAGAAGGCGGCCGAGGTCGCGATGCGAGAGGCTCAAGCCAAAGCCGCAGCAGGCGGCGGCGAGGACCTGGCCAAGGACAATTACGGCGCTTCGGCGCCGGCGGAGCGTTTGACCAGCCCTGAGATCACACTTCCGGAGCTGGGCGAGGCTCAGGTCGACAAGACGGTGCACCTCTTTGCGTTTATGCAGAACTCACGCATGCAGGGCGCCAAGATGGCGTTTGTGGAACTGCGCGAGAAGGGCACGTGGGCGATCCAGGGCATCGTGGCGGCGTCAGCAGATGGCAAGCCCGTCAGCAAGCAGATGGTCAAGTGGGTCGGGTCGCTGTCCGTCGAGGCCTGGGTGCTCGTCGAGGGTGTGGTCAAGAAGGCGCCCGAGCCGGTCAAGAGCGTCCGCGTCAGCGGGTACGAGTTGCACATCTCGCGATTCTACTGCATCAGCCCCGGGCCGCAGCAGCTGGGTCTGACCCTGGCAGCCTCAAACAATGGCTTCTCGAACGAGGATGCCGCCCCCGAAGAGGGCCCCGTCGTGACGGCAAGCTTGAACACGCACCTGGACTACTTTGTCATCAGCAAGCGGTCGGCGGTGCGGAGTGCAGTTGCCGACGTGCGAGAGACGACCAAGGAGCTGTTCCGATCGTATCTGAAGGAGCGTGGCTTCCACGAGTTTGAGAGCCCTTGCATTATCGAAGCGGCTAGTGAGGGTGGTGCCAACGTCTTCTCGGCCGACTACTTTGACAAGAAGGTGTTCCTGGCACAGTCGCCCCAGTTTTACAAGCAGTACGAGATTGCGGGTGGTAGGCAGCGTGTTTTCTGTATCGGACCTGTGTTCAGGGCGGAGAACAGCAACACCCCCAGGCACATGACTGAGGTAAGTAGCGCCGGCTTTTTTTTTTTTTTTTTTTTTGTTTCAGTGTGTCCCCAGCATGGGAAACTAATCAGCTCGCTGTCACTAGTTCACGGGTCTCGATATGGAAATGGTTATCAAGTGGCACTACCACGAGGTGCGCGACATGCTCGAGGGCGTCTTCCTGCATATCTTCCGCGAGTTGAAGAAGCAGTGCGCCGAGCAAATCGAAACCGTCCGATCCGTTTTCCCGGCCGAGGACTTTGCCCTGCCGGAGCCGGGCAAGGAAGTGCGCCTGACATTTGCCGAGGGTCAGAAGCTGTTGCGCGAAGAGGGGCCTGAGGAGTTCCGCAACGTGAGCGACTTTGAGGACATGAGCACACCACAGGAGAAGGCTCTTGGAGAGATCATCCGCCGCAAGTTCGGCACCGACTTCTACGTGCTCGACAAGTTCCCCGAAAGCGCCAGGCCGTTTTACACATGCGAGGACCCAGAGAACCGCGAACTGACCAACGCGTACGACTTTTTCATGCGTGGACAAGAGATCATGTCCGGCGGACAGCGTATCCACAAGCCGGAGGAGATTGAGGCGCGCATGAGGAGGAAGGGTCTCGACCCCAACTCCAAGGGCCTGAAGGGCTACGTCAACACATTCCGCCAGGCTGGTGTGCCGCCGCACGGTGGTGGCGGCATTGGTCTCGACCGTGTGGTGCAATTCTTCCTCAACCTTTCCAATGTACAATATGCGGCCTTTTACCCCAGGACACCGAACCGTGTGCGCGATGGAGTTTCTGAGGACGAGCCCGCTCCGGCTCCGGCGGCTGCGTCTTGATGGTGTGAGGAGAAAAGGCTTTGTCTGGGTGGCATCGTGCAGCTAGCAATCGATTACAGCTTGTCTACATGGCGACCATACCCGTATGTAAATGTCAAAAAACTAGATTCCGTAATGAGGATCATCTGCAAATCACAAGGACACATTTGCAGGGTTGAGAAATCTGGGAAAAAAGAAAGTCCAACTGGTAAGACTGGGCAAGAGGAGCAGGAAGGGTTAGGGTCTTTAGATGCCTGTCTTGAGCGGCGAGTCCAAAGTAGCTCGGCGAGGACCCCACTCTGTTGCCTGCATTGACATTGGTGATAAAAGCTTCTGCCCCATCCCTGCAGTCCTCAAAGGATCGGAAATGAGAAAAGAAAATCCACCTGCATTATATTACCTACCTACCTTACCTAGGTACTTACCCTCTTAATTTCAACCAGCTCCGGCGCTGTGTCATGTCCACAGTAAAGCGTAGAAACAGTTCCGACCAAGACGGTTCTGCACCGCCTAAAAAGCAGCGTCGTGACCGTCATGCCAGGGGCGGCCAGCCAGATGTGGACGAGACCTACGGCCAGCGTTATGTATTTGCCAACCTCGATGATCCAACCGCCCCCTCAAGCGACGAGGAGTTTGAAGTCGAGGATGAAGGCGATGCCTTGGCATATCTGCGATCTGTCCGGTTAGTCTGCTTTCCCGATAACAAAGTCCCAAGCTTGCACATACCCAAAGAGCAGTTTTCGCTAAAACATCCTACTTTTCAAAAAGTCTCAGACCATGAATACTGATTTGGTGAGTATCTTGAATGCAGAGAGGAGGCAAGCGTGATTCCACATCTTCTCAGCGCGCCCAAGGCTGGGCCCCAACTACCTCCAACACTTCGCGAGAAGGAAGACACTAGCTACGATGACGACCACGTAAACGACAACATGGCCGACTCGCCCATGGACCGCAGTATTTATCACGATGGCATTGGAGACACCCGAGGTTACTATCACGATGGTGCATATACGGCCATGCCAGATGTCCAGGACGATCAAAAAGACACCAACAACGACGACATCACACCGGAAGCGGCCGAAGAGGAGGCTCGGAAAGCTGAAGTTTGTAAAGCCCTCTACAGGAGCATCATTGCACGGTTCGAGGCAATACGAGCAATAGTCCACCAGGAGCCACCGGACGATGCGCTTCTGGAGCTATCGTCCGATCACGGTTTCGAAGTCAGCCCCTTCGGCTCAAGCAAAGGAGGTCAGAAATCATATACGACATGGAGTTGGCGATTGCGCAACACAGATCCACAGCCGGCGCAGGTCGCAGCCATGGACCGGACGGCGGCCTTCAGGCTAATCCGCGTCATTCTCAGCGATATCAGGATGCTTAAACGTGGTCATGAGATCACCGAGCGGACTAGTGCATGGCTGTGGGCGTTGCTGGCAAAGTTGCCTGACGCCGGTGAGCTGGACTATACCGATGTTGGAGTGGTGCGCGACCTAGGAAAGCGTGCTGTTCTTATGATGACTAGCCTCGCGCATATGAATGCGTTGCGCGAGCAGGTTGAGCTTGGTCAACACGACCGCCATGACGAAGATGACACCTCGAACGCCGCTGGCCCTTTGAACGAAGTTGAACTTGGCCACTACGAGGGAGAAGAGGGGGTGATTGGGGCTCCCCGAGACACCTCTGGTGCGACTGACGATCACGATGATGATGCCGACAACGCAGCCACCAATGAAGATGCCGAGGCTCCTGCTTCAGCCCAGAACACACTTGATGCAGATGGTGCCAGTGAGGACGAACCTATGGATCTCGAAGATGGTGAGGTTGACGAAGGAGAAGTTCCCGATGGTACAGCACCGGCAGATGACGGCAGCGATGATCTCGAGGCTATCAAGGCAAGACTGCTGGGGGACCTCGAGCCGCCTGTCAACATCGAGCCGGAAATAGAGCCTTCAGAGCACGATGATTGGGAGGCCGTAAAACTGCGCTCTCGTATGAACATGCGCATGACACTCAACATGATCCTCACGGTTGCGGGTGAGTTCTATGGGCAACGGGATTTACTTGAGTTCAGGGATCCTTTTCGGGGAATGTGAGTTTACGTCTTTCGATTGGCTTGCGTTTCGTTATTGTGTCGGGTCCTTATGAAACCCTAAGACCGACGAGTAAATTCAAGGTTTGGTGGCTTTGGACGGTTTCTTGTCCACCCATCAGGGTGCCGGTCGACGATTGGAAGTTCAAAGTCTGTCGTTGGCCACCCCTTGTGAGAACATGGTTGCAGGTGTATTTGGCCGTGCCCTCCCTTGAGTTTGTGCAGGCTCTGTTGAAGATCAGACTGGGAGTCAAAGCTTGGCTTCAATTAATTCAGACTAGGTTGAAGATGTGGCTTCTGTCGTCGAAAATAATTCATTTCATTTCCAATTCCTTTCTTGCTGTGACCATTTGTCCATTCCACCTGACATTGTGATCTAGGTCTAGTGATATATCTTGTCCTGTCTACGTATTGTACCGCACCCCCATAAAAGCCCATTACGCGAAACACACGCGTACGAAGCGTGATCAGAAATCGGTAATTGCGCGAATTGTCCCACATTGGACCCTAGGCTTCCCCAATTAGAACGGTGCCATTTGATTGCCCTTGCCTAGATTCTCCCCAGCAACAGACGGGACCCTCGTCGTCAGAAAAGTGCGAAAACCAGGTAATTTAATTGCGTTTACCTAGTGCCACCCTAGGAGCATCTCTCGACAAGACGACACTTTCTTTTACACACCAAGACACTCTCCACTCTCGCAACGTCTTTTTTTTTTTTTTTTTTTGCACTATTTTTGTTCAGCATTGTCATTCTCTTCCCTGTCACTTTACCAGGGTAGCTCAGACCACTCTTTTGGTTTATCGGATTTGGATTGGAAAATCCCCCCGCCGCTTATCACGCAGTAGCAATCGCATCGGCATATTGAAGCTCTTCAGCATAGCGGCAACTTGGCCAACGCATCACGCATCTAAGCCAGCCGTCTCTTGAACAGCTGGGGTGTCGAAATAACACAATCGGCTGTTTCACTCCTCCTGATTTCAATTAGTTGTGTCGTCCAGAATACCGAGTACGACCAATCCATCTGGAGGCTGTCTATCGCGCCAAACAACAGGTTCGTTCAAGTGGCCGGGAAAGCAAAGCAGTAGTCTCGGCCGGTCCCGATTGCTTCTCTCGAATATCTTCGCACCTCGGAAACCAGAGAAAAGCAATGTCTGCCCACCGCGCCAAACGCCCCTTTGCCGGCGCGGCATCCGACCCCGCTCAGCGCCAGATCACATCCTTCTTCTCGGCCACCTCGTCGCCGTCACCGAGCGACGACTACTACAACAGCAGCGGCGGAGGCCGCGCCTCGCAGCACGCAACCGCACCGGTGCTACCGGCTTCTGTTCAGTCGAGCCTGCTCAACGTGGGCATGCGTGTCCGCAAGTCCGTTCCCGAGGGCTACAAGACGGGCAGCTACGGCAGCTTCTCGCTGTGGTCAGACGAGAAACCCGTCAAGCAGGTGGCGAGCACCGCCGACTTCAAGACTGTACCTGCCGTCAAGTCGTCGTCGTCCTCCAGCTACACGGGCGGCAACCGTGAACTGCTGCCTTTTTGCGGTATCCACAGCGTCGGCGGCATGAGCAGCCAGCCGGTGTTTGCCTCGGGAGCTTCGTCCGTCCCGGACTTGGATGATATGCCCGGCTTGTCGAGCAGTCAAGAGTCGGTCGAGTCAAATTATTCGCAAGGGGCCACTGTGGTCAACTCCCGCAAGAGAGTTTACGGAGACGAGCAGGACGGGGAGGACGAGAGTCCGGAGCAGGTTGGCCTTCGCCTCTTCCGTCAACAGTTCCGACATGATGGTGAGGTCAGCCCACGGAGCCAGACGCCTATGGGGTTTGGGAATCCTCGGGTCATGGCCGTGCCGCGCACCCGTCGGCAAACCGGAGCCGAGCTGAAAAATGGGGCCTTTATCCAGGACCAAGAGAATGTCGTGGTGGCAAAATCCGATGACTTTCCAGAGGCAGACTTTCTTGATTACACATCGGATTTGGAGATGGATGTTGCTTGAGGTCAAATACTTAGTCTCTTTTTTCTTCTTTCTTGTTTAGGTTGGGTTTACGATGGCACAGAAGACGTACGTTACGAGGATCACTTTAGCATGGCGTTACGAGGAGCTTAGGTTTCAGGGTTCAACATGATCATTGTACTATTTGGAGCGGCACTGTTCATGTAGGATTAGGCTAGCAACCGGAATGATTCGCGTGGAAAACGAAACTTTTAGAGTGGTTCCTGTTACTTTTCCTATCCCACAACCTACTTCATCACCAGATCGTGGCGTGAAGTCCTATCCGTGAAGTCGTTGTCGCAAAAAAAAGGTTGTTTTTTCCCCCTCCCCCAAAATAGACGACCGGTTCGTGTGTATCAACATGATGACATGGAAAAAATGAAGAAGGCGCGAAGCAGTGTAAGAACTCCGATAGACGCCGAGGGACGTGACAAGACAAGAAAAAATCCCAGTGAGCAAGAGAAGGTATGATCCCAGGCATGACCCTTTTTTATTGAACCCCGTTATCTTTGAGAAATTAGAATTGGCGATACATCTACTTTCTCCGGAACGAGCAGCCCTCGGTCAGACGGGCTTTTCCACCGGTCGGTTGGCAGAGAACGGTTGTGCAGCCCTGGCAGATGACGACAGTCTGGGCGTGCGAGAAAACGGTGGTGATGGTGAAGCAGCCGGGGCACTTGACGTCCATGAAGAAGGACCTCGGGGCAGGGACAAGGGTCTGGGAGAGGCGAGGTTAGATGTGGTTGTCGAGCAGATGAGGAGACAGGATGGTAATTCTCACCTTGAGCTTGTGCTTCTTGGCCTCAGCAGCAGGGCTGGGGTTGAGCAGGTCAACGGCGAGAACCTAGAACGAAGGAAAAAAATGTTAGCATCACGAACTCTAGAATAAAATTCCAAATATTCCTATGCTTCGTGCGTGGGTGGATTCTGGATGCTACGAGCCGAGCTTCGCCGTCGGTCGGGCAGCATCAATCCATCAATCAAAATCCATATCCCAACCAAGTCCCAGCTACCGAATGAGTCGAAAAATTCGTAGGTCTTGATAATGACGATGTTGATGATGGCTGCCCTGCTCTTGCGGATGGCGTTGGTCTCGTGGCGGTCGAATTGGTCGTCGATTTTTTCTTGTCGATTTTTTTTCCGCAGTGGCGATCAAAATTCACACCCGTCGAAGCAGTTCAACACAACGAGACGTCGGCTTACCATCTTGACTGATTTTGCAAAGATTAACTCTTCGGTTTCTTCGATTAATCGTTGCTGGGGCGCTGACCAGAGATTTGGCGAAAATGGGATGGCGTCGAGAGGTTTGGCGGTCGAGCAGATGTGGTCGTCGAGAGGATTTTGGTGGGAGGGAGAGGCGTAAGTCGGGGTTTGGTGGGTTGAAAGCCCACGTGACTCGAAATCGCCATTGTGGCGCTAAAGGTGGAGTGGGTTTTACGATAGGCACCCCAAGGCACCTATGCGCTCTGTTGGTGCCGGGTACCAATGGGAAGGTACCTAGCAGTTAGTAATATGTCGACCATGGCGGGGTGCGCGGGCGCAGAGCAGAGCAAGTACGAGAATTGAATTGTTTGTCCATTCTAGGCTTCCTCATTCACCAGGCAGGCTTACGAACACACTACGTAACTACAAGTTCTTTGATTTAACTTGATCTGATTTGATTTCTTTTGTTTAAGTATATTTTTCGCTATCTGCTACACGTATTGCACACCTGCGCATTGCTCAGTCCTATCCGCCATTCGCAAAAAAATGGCGGCGCCCTTCGACCAGAGGATAGCTGTGCCTATCGACGACCCTAATGCTGATACGGAATGGTACGTTGTCGCATAGACTCTCATACCACTAAGAGAATATGTTCCCATTACATGGGACTGATAGTATTGCAGGAATGAGATCTTAAGAAAACACAAAATCATTCCGGAAAAGGAGCCCGACCCAAATCCCATGATAGAGGAAGCAATACTGGCAGCTAGGCAAATCGCTCACGAGAATCGCCTTGAAGGCAAGGACATTGACGAGCTGAAGGAACTGGAGGATGAGGAGGACGAGGCATTTATGGAGCACTACTTGCAGAAGCGGATGCAAGAGCTCAAGGCCCTGTCGCAAAAGGCCGTCCACGGCAGCGTCTACCCGATATCGAAGCCCGAATACCAAAGAGAGGTGACCGATGCATCAAAGGACAACAAAACGGTCATGGTCAACCTGGTATCGTCGCTGGGATCGAACGTCGAGTCGCGCGTGCTATCTGATCTGTGGAGGCAGGCTGCCAAGGAATACGGAGACATCAAGTTTTGCGAGATGCGGGCGGACCAGGCAATCGAAGGTTATCCAGACAAGAACTGCCCTACGATATTGGTCTACCGAAACGGTGACATAGTAAAACAGATTGTGACACTCATGACTGTCGGCGGACCACGCATGAGCATGCTCGATCTGGACAATATTTTGGTCGAGGTTGGGGCGGTTCCGGACACGGACATGCGCGTGCTTCAAAGGCGGCGGCGAGCGGAGGACGCGGAAGAGGAAAGATTAGCTGCTGGCGAGAGGAACATAAAAAGCTCCAGGCCAGCGGTCAACGACGACGACGATGATGACTGGGACTGATGGAGGGCGAGATCAGTGATGTAGGAGAATCGCAACAAGAAAAGAAAGTGCTGGAAGGAGGAGGCTGGACTAAACAATGACAACCAATCCTCCTGACGCGCGCATTGCGCTGTCACACCTAACGTGAAGTAGGTCGTGCGAATGGTGGCGCAATGTGATGCGCAAGGTACTCTCGGCTATCCCCAAGCAATTACCCCCTCGGGTCGGCGGCTGCAGGGTTTATGTGGTCCCCTGGATCTGGTGGCCGGCGTGTCGTGTTGGAGCGACCTATGCACGGACCACACAAGCTCTCCCCGCCGCTGTATTTTTGTAGCCGAGATCGTGAGGGACCCACTTTAATGCCTTTCGCTCAAAGTATACACGCGACACGTTGGATGGATACCAGACTCCCAAGTCGCGTCCCAACCTCTAACCATACATGTCTGCCTATAACTTACTCTTTTCCTCGGTTTATAAAGTCTCGCTGTAGACTCTCTTTTGCCGCTGAGACTGGAGTGTTTCTTTACAAATGTTATAGGGGCTCCCGTTTTCTTTGCTTCAATAGGAGAGTTTCCCAGACAATTCATTTGGGAAAGACACCCCCACATTTCAACCAATGGAAGACGAAAGCCAACCGTCTTTGCCCTCGTTTGCCGCACTCAATAATCAGCGGCTGAGGTTCAATCAAGCGCCACCCGCTCATCTCTTTACTGATTCCAGCGAGCCGGCTGCCTTTTCCAGCGACGATGATCCGTCTCTGGAAACATATTCCCACCATGGCCGTCGCAAGAAACGACGGATAGGATCATGGTTTCACCAGTCCTCGCTGCAGCAGCTGTCATCCGATCCCCCGTTTCCTGAATTTGTTGAGGGGGCCGCGTCGCGTCCAAAGGCCATCGCTCCTGGCGCCCCAAGGCAACTCAAGCGGGACATGGACAGTGGTGTTTGGCTGGCCAGTGATGACACGGTTGACAAGAAAATCACACCTGACGAGCCCGCAGCAGCAGAAGCACCGTCTCCTTTGGTTCCCCGTGTGGCCAGTGGCTTCCATCGCTGTGCGAGTATTCGCAATATCTCGCCCGAGGAGAGCCTGGCTCAGAAGATCATCCAGGATTGCATCGAGGAGGGTGATGAAGACGTTAATATTGCGTAAGCTTTTGCATCCTTTGAAGGCCAAATCAGGAAGTCCGATGGAGGATGGAGAAGAGCAGTATGCTGACCAGACAGAATAGGAGCTTGGGTCTTGAGAGCATCGCTGCTTCAACTATCCAACCGCTGTCCGGGTTTCAGCTAATTCCTACCGTGGTCGAAGATGTTCCGTTTGAGGCACGAGATATTAAACTGAAGCTGTACCTTGGAAACAACCGTCTTGCTAGAGTCCCGGCTAGCATCTGTGATCTGAGCTTTCTGACAGTTCTGAGTCTGAGGGGCAATGGCTTGAAAGAGCTCCCTCCCGGAATATCTCAGCTGCGCAATCTGGAGCAGCTAAACATAGCCCAAAATGCGCTGCGTTGGTTACCGCATGAACTTCTTGAGCTGATAAACACAAGTAAAAAGCTGGAGTTTCTCTCCCTTCACCCAAACCCATACTGCCAGCCAGAAAGCAACAGACACGCAAGTCAGATGCCGGAATATAAAACCATATCCTTCTCTCAGGGGCTTTCCAAGAGGGATTCTTATGCGACATGGTCGACTTTCTCTGGAATTGCGGGGAGCCATGGTGGATGCCTCGTCGCCAGATCGCCTATGCAGTACGTTGACGGTCTTGGTCGGCCCTGCAACACAGATATCGTCAACTTGGACGAGGGCGCTTGGTTGCCGGCTGCCGATCTCTACTCGGAGCCGGCCAAGCCACCTGTCACCTTTGACGACGCTTCTCCCACCCGGGCACGGTCGCTTCTAGAGCTAGCCCTCGAATCGTGCAGTCAGGCGTCGACCAGCACTTCCACGGACCTGCGCTCGCTCATGCCTGACAGGTCGCCGGCCCATCTTCTGGCATTGCTGGATCGTGTCGATCAGCTTCGTGACGCGGGTCCCCAGCGCTGCGCCCGACCAGCCTGCGCTAAACGCCAGAGCATGGTCATTCCTCGTGTCCAGTGGCTGGACTGGTGGGTTTTGGGCAAATACCATATTCACAAGACTGACAAAGAAACAGGTCAGCTCGTTAGTGAGCCCGATGGTGCCGAAGTCCAAGGCACCGATTGGTCTATAAGCCTGGCCGCGTCTGCTAGAACACTCGTTCCGTTCATGTCCAAGGGGTGTTCGTGGCGCTGTGTACCCGAGGTCCCTGAGAAGACCAAGCCGACGCCCGAATGTACTAACATAATGATTGTTCACCGAAGCTGAGGCGAAGCAAGAGACGCGCAATAGGATGGCGGGCAGTGTTGGGCGCCGCTTGGATGGTGGAACCATATGAGTGAGGAGTTAATGTCTGACTGTGCTTGTGTTTAAGAAAGATAACTGTGAATACAAGGCTATTTTGGTGGCAACGGGTGAGTTGCATCAGTATTGCTGACAGTCTACACACTGATTTGTGAATCCTGATCCATACCCCCAGTCTACTTTTCGCCCACTATCACATGGAGTAGGCAACAACACGTCGTCAATATCCCCGCTGGCAAGTTCGTAACAACCCATGCAAGAACCCAGCTCTCGGTTTTGAAGCGTATCCGTATTCAGCTTGCAATCACACCGGGCGCTAGTCACCTGGCACGCCTTCCCCTGAACACACACCTTGATAGTTTCATGCATTTACAAGGTACGTGCAGTTCTTTGCTCAGCCTTCACGGCTGCGTCAGCTTTTGATGACACCAGGTAGAAGGACAGGACGCGCATCAGACAAGGTTCAGATGGTTGGCTTATCTGCCAAGTTGTCGCGTTGGCTGGCGATCTATTGGCTCATGATTTCGCTGGTTTTTATCCTCACCGTAGGGGGTACGTAGTACCGAAACATGAAATCTCGGTGTGACCCCTGGCAAATGCGCCACGAACAAGACCGTTACAGTACCTAGTCACGGTGTCTACACAACATGCTACGTATCACCACGCCTCGTTGCCTGCCGAGACAGTGTGTATTTTCACTCAACATATTTTCAATAATCTTTGCAAGTCTACAATACTCCCAGATGCGGATGTTCCAGATGCCTTGTGGCCATTAAGCTTGTCACTCTGGTCTTTTTTTTTTTTTTTTCTTTTTTTACTCAGCTGCTGCATGGGGATCCTTCAGCGTGGTTCGGCACACCGCCCTTCTGCCCAGCCAGCAACATTTGACAACCCCACACCGATTGCATCCCCGGTAGACCCGTAGCAACCTCCCACGATTTTAGAATTGCTAGTCACAGGCGTACAAGCTGATTGGAATCACCAGCGGTCCTCTATGGGGTATCCGTATTTAGGGATACGAAGCCGGAGGCAGGGGAGCCTGCATATCATTCGCCCTATTTGTGCGTTTGTTCACATCGGTATCCTGTCGTGCACGAGAATGACCCAGCCTGCCTTCTCACAAGGTATACATGTGTTGCCCTGTCCTCGTGGGGCGCGCTCGGCAGTCTTTGTGGGCAGAAGAAAAAGGCTCCCAAAGAAAATTTACGCTCCTTCCTGTTCGTTGCCGTGTGATCTTCTTCCACTTGCTATGGTGGTCCAATGCTGAGATGAACTTCCAGAAAATAAATGAAAGAACCAACAAGGCGACCGGGTCGGTTCTGCCGTGTCACTTGCCAGCAGACAACCTTAATTAGACATCTACGAAAGGGCTGGCCGGTGCCCGAATGCTCATGTCCAGGTGGATATGCCTTTATTTGGAGAATACGGACCGGGCATCATTGCATCTGGGCTCTCTGCTAGGGCTCTCTTTCTACTGCCGGCAAGGTTCCGGAGCCAAGACTTAGTCTACATCTGATTGACGGCACAAGGTTCATGGAATATTCTGTAGCAATTCTGCCTCAGCTGAGAACTTGTGGCATTTCTACGTATATTTTTTCTGCAGTTCTTCATTGACCAGAACAGGCCAGGCGAGCAGTATCAGGCATCCATGGGGCGTCTTGTGAAGGCCCGGCTTTGAGTAGATACGTAATAAGGACGCTAGGAGCGCATAGTGACGCTCCAAGGTGCTCCCTTTGTGGCTTCGACTCACGATTCTACTCGTTAACGTTGGGCTCCACATCTCCGACCCCCCTAAAGTCCGGCCCCCTTGAAAAATGTAACGACGAAATACCCCTTTTATAAACCGATTTAAATGTAAACCTATCAACGCACAATAATACAATCATTGTCAGGCTCTCCCGGTTCGCTAACCTCTTCTCCATCGTTCAAATCCTCTAAACAGTCCCTATTATTTTCCTGTGCTTCATAAACGTTTTTTTTGCTGACCAAAAGCTCGTTGGGATCCGGAATTACCCTTTTCCTTTTGACCGGCCGTACCGCCTCCAATTTTGCTTTTAACAAACTGATTTTTTGCTGAGCTTCAGCCAATAAGATATCCTTGGTTTCGAAGCTTTTTTGGACTTTTGCAAACAAAAGCCGTGAAGTGGCGTTACTTTTTTCGGACCGGGAAATTTCCTGTAGTTGAAGTCGAATATCTCGGGTCGTTTTAGGGGTTTTCCAAATAAGTAAAGATTGGTCGTTAATTTTTTGGTTTGGGCTTTCCGGTGTTTTATCCCTTTGGAAGCCGTTATTTCTACCTTTTTCGACGTTGGCGTTGCTATTTTCTAATAAAAACGGGTTTAAAAGTGGTTTTGCCAAGTTCACCGGCCATAACCCCGTCGTACGCCAACCAGATTGAATGGTTTTTGCTATAAATGCTTTTGATCTGGCTTTTCGATAGCAAAGTAGAAAGTTTCGTTTCCCAACAACCGTTGAACAGCAAAACTGGTTTACAAATCCCAGGTGACGTCGATAAGCTTCCTTTAACGGCCCAAAAACCGATAAATCCAACGGTTGAAGAACGTGCGACGAATGAGGAGGTAAATATAAAAGCTGAATATTATTTTGGAGGCAAACAAGCATAAACTCGTCGCTGACGTGTGATCCGTGGCCGTCGAGAACTAATAAACGCTTTTCAGGAGTTAAAGGTTGGGTATTTGGAATAAACACCTTTTTTAACCATTCGATACCTGTTTCATTATTTGTCCACCCGTTTTCTGTTGCATGAAATTGCCAGGTATCGAAAGGACTTAAATCAGCTGGAAACCATTGTTGCTGTACGTTTTTCCCCTTAAATATAACGAGGGGAGGTATAACAGCCCCCGTAGCTGATACACATTCGATTATGCTCGTCCAACCCCGCGTTCCAGGCTCTTTTCGCTGTAATGGCCGGATTTTATTACGCCCTAACACCAGGCCATTAGATCCTTTGCCTTCCATTATACCTGTTTCGTCCATATTCCAACGGTTGGCCGGTTTTATAGTATCGATAACGGGATTTTTCAAATAGGACCACCAAGATTTAATTACCTCGGTTGTAGCCCCATTAACCCGGGCATTTTCTATTCGCCGGGGCCTTTGGGTTTTCAAAATTGGATATCGGGCTATAAAACGGCTAACCCAATGTTTCCCAAGGCTTTTTCTTTCTCCGGCGGCCTGAAGAATTCGTTCCGCAAAATAGCGTAGTTCTTGATGCGTTGGCGGAAGGCCTAACGCGGCCTGCGCAAGTACCCAATCTGCCAAATAGGTCTCCTGCTCCTGTGAAAGCCTTTGACAAAATCTTTTCGCTTGTTGAATTGACTGGGCCCCCTTTAAACGATCGTGAAGGGTACTCCGAGGAATACCCCATTTTTGCGAGGTTTTGTGAACTGATTTGCCATTTCTTATGTCAGAAATGGCAGCAAGAAGCTGATTTTCAGTGTACTGTTTCATTGGAAAGTTTGGAGCAAGAATCTTCAAAATGCAAGTTCTAAAGTGAAAAGTTCGTCTAGATATTTATAAAATAAAACAAAGGGTTGACGTGGCTGAGTAGATATTTTTAGGGGCCGGACTTTAGGGGGGTCGGAGATGTGGAGCCCAACGTTACTTTCAGCCTTGGACCAAGGAAATAGCATCAACCCTGACGCCACCGTCCACTGCATACGTACCCCGAGTCCCTCACACAGTGATTCTTGGTTCAAATCGCAAAACAAGGCAACCGCTTTTTTTATTTGTTAACCTATGATGATCAAATTTGGTGCCGCCGGGTGTCATGAGGACGCCCACTGATCTAACTTTGATCATCTGTCTACTGTCGATTTCTTTCATTTCCCGAAAGGATGACAGATTCAGAGACCGAGCTTGTAGCAAATCGATTGGCTCTGGCTGATAAACAACCACCTACATCATAACGTTGGGTGACCCCTGATGGCCACCTCCCCTAATGGACACCCTTTTTACACCAAAACTCCCCTTTTGGAAAACGTTATAATAAATCGAATAAAAATCGTATCGATACCATTTGAAAGTCTATAAAGGGATTTAATAATAGAACCCATGCCGAAAAGGATTTTTTGGATATATATAATATATGTTAAAAATTTGGCGGTTAAATCCGGTTTTAAATTTTTTTATACAAATTGTATAGTAACGAAAAACGGTAATAATTACCGCAATTTCCCGTTTTAAAAGCCAAAATTAAAAATATTATTATATTATATATATATAACTTTTATTAAGGTAGTTGCCCTGTTTTTCTACGATATATTTAACGTTTAACTAGCGGATATATATATATATATACATATATATATATATATATATATATATATATATATATATATACCATATAAATTTATAATGGCCATATAAATACTACGTATAACGTAGCAAAAGATAATAAATAAACAGTATTAAAATAAAAAATCGACTGGAAAAATAACAATTTAATAATGTTTGTAATTTTGGTTTTTAAAACGGAAAATTGCGGTAATTATTACCGTTTTTCGTTATTATATAATTTATATGGGAAAATCTAAAACCTGATTTAACCGCCAAACCTTTAACATATATTATACATATCCAAAAAATCCTTTTCGGCATGGGTTCTATTATTAAATCCCTTTGTAGACTTTCAAATGCTATCGATACGATTTTTATTCGATTTATTATAACGTTTTCCAAAAGGGGAGTTTTGGTGTAAAAAGGGTGTCCATTAGGGGGGGTGGGGGGTGGCCGTCAGGGGGTACCCAACGTTAATCCGTCCAAGCCAATACTTTCCACCAAAATTCAAAGGCAACGAATAAGTAAGCAGCGCTACTTCTAGGTCTCTCAAAAACACCTCACTTGTGACTCTAGCGCTTTCGCGGTTTATGCACAATACCCTTTTTGGAGCCGGAAGAGGGTAATCTGACAGTGACCCACGGGCGTTTTGTTGCTTGGGATTGGAGATTGCTTACACTGGCTGCGTTGATGCCCAAGGAAGCCCAGAGTAGAGGTTTGGCCTTTCAGCTTTGATGCCGTGTGGCCGCTTTGACAGACCGTCGGCTGCAACTGACGATGGCATTGACGTGGCTACAAGGCAAACCAACCATAAGCCGGCCTTGACATTTACAGCATGAAGCTGCCGTCGTGTTGGTGAGTTTGGTAGATGCGTTGGACGAGATCTCTCGGCTGCAATGCAGCAATCCCATCTCGGACCTTAGGACTGGCCACGCTTCACCGGCCCCGGGTCGTGGTCGTTGTGTAGACTAGTGAGACGGACCAGCCCCCTTTGAAAATTGGGCAGAATCTCCTTGAGTGTTTGAGATACTTCCAAAAAAAAAAAAGCCAAACCCGAAACCGGTGAGGGTTGAAAGCATGATTGGTCGGGTGTCAGTGTATCACCTGCAATGAATCCAATCTGGTTCACAGCCGTTATCAGCGAAGAATGTCGGTACGCGCGCACATAGCTAAAATTAACCAAGAAACGGCAATATGTGACACGACGATGCTGTGTAACGATGGAACGAACGCCAAGCCCCAGAACACCGGTGCCGAGTCTGTGTTACCTTCAACGGTCGGTAACCAAACGCTGTGATGATATGTAACAACATAGTGCTTGGTTTTGCTTTGATTTGATATCAGGCAGCTACTTTATCTGTAGTAATCGATATTTGTTCTCGGGCTGCTAGCCTGCTGGTTAAATGAAGGAGAAAAACTGCGAGTTACGCATCTCGTAGAGAAAAAAAAGGAAATTGTTAAGGAGAGACTTGTACTGTCAGTCCGAGTGACGGTGGCTGTTGTGCCCTCTATCAGCACCAACCCAAGTGTAAGGTGCAGAAACTTAGTATGGAGTAGAACAGAGATTATACTTCTTGAGAGTAGAGATATTTTACAAAGATAATGTCAATATAGGACAGCCAAACAACATATCAAAGGATTGCAACGAGCAAAGTTCTCTTGTTTGATTCTATTTCCTTCGCCTTGTAAAATCAAACCATTCCCGTTCCGCCGTCTTGTTGCAAATGCCTCCAAGCATGTTGATTCGTATAATTCAAAAGCACTGGATGCAAAGTGGCCGTAATCTGTGATACTTACCGCTACGTGATAAATTTAGCACTGGCAATTCCCTTCAAATCACATTTGCAACCCTAGAAAAGTACCTTGCTGCATATGGCTGAGTAACCCTGACTCTTGACTACCTGATCTACCATGAAGCGTGATACATGTCGGCAGTTCCTCGGCCCGTCTATTCACCTAGTAGATGCGCATATAGCTGTGACTGAGATGAAAAGAAGGCGTCTGCCGTCTGACGCGGTATGTAGCCTTGTACTTTCAAAACATACCATATCATAGGCACGAATGGCAGCACGACCTTGGCCCAGACTCCAGAGTGACGATGTGAATTGGACTTCTATGGTGGATATGCTCAAGCTCATCACAACCTGCATGGTTATGACTGAAATCTGCCTGGTTAAGGTGCAGATGCTCACGTAGATGCGCTACTGTAACGAATCCACCAGTGTGTGTGTGTGTGTGTGTGTGCAGATTGAAACAGAGGCAATCTTCACGTCTGATGTGATGGGGATGGGACGCCTTTCGAACCAGTAGGTCTTGTGGCAGGGTTTGGTGTGTAATGAATAAGATCAACAATAAGGCGTCATTAAGGCTTGATAATTCTGACACAAGGCATCCCCAAAGTTTCTTCATTAGCTGCTGCCTAGCGTTGAGGATCCCCCTTGGAACCAAGCGCGCGGCTAATGCTGATTAGGATACAGAGAACAAAATGTCACGAGTAGGAGGCTTTCACGTCACAAAAGGATCGCCTACCCAGGCATGCAGTCTTCCTAGTCTGGTACCGAAATCCCGTAAGACGAGCTAGGTATCCCAGCTTCACCAGCTCGTGTACCGTACCACTCGACTGAGACTTGTTCGTGAAAGCATAGGTTACCGGCCTCTTCCAACGTATAAATCCCAAAGCGTCACAGAAAGTACCTATCAGCTCTCCATTTGACCCTGGCACTCATGTTGGGGATACTGCTTGTTGCGCGCATGTGTGATTCGCTCTTATTACCAAACTATCTGCGCCCCCATTTTCCAGCCACTCGATTATAAATGGCACAACCAGAGAAAAAAAAAAAAAAAAGAAAAAAAAAAGGCAGCCAAAGACCGGGTTTGCTTCTTGGCGAAGGCGATGAGCAAAAGAACATGATCCATGCGTCACGCGCGTAATGGATTTACCAACATGTACGCGTGCAGGATACGAGGTGCGAAATAAAACAAACAAGCCAACGAGAGATAAAAGTCCGGAGGGCGTCGAATGCGTCAAGACACAGACGATCCCAGTGTTGCCTGCTAGCGGATGGCCCAGGCCTTATCTTATACCTTGGTAGTGGTCCCTCTTGGCTGGATGATTGGCTTCGGAGGTCGATTTCAGCCCCAAATAGATTTCTCGCCTGTTTTATTTTGCATACCAAATGTGCAAAATACAACAAACGAGTGGACTGCTTCAAGGGCTAACATAGCTTGGAACTGGGCGTTCCACAGTTTCTTATGAATCCACCCGGCAACCTGTAACTCCAAAAAAAAAAAAAAAAAAACCTTTCGGGCGTAAGGCGTAACAATGCCTCCAAGTGCTGAGCTGATCTGCCAAAATGAAATGGCTGTAAGCATCGGTGTTCGCATTCAGGCAAAGAATCAAGGCCTCCATATTTCCCGTTCGTTAGTCGTTGTGAGGTGATCCCGGTGGCGCATAATGCGACGACTCTTGCGTGATTTGGCAACGAGGGTCATTGCCACGGCCTCTGGCGCACCACTGTGTAGCTGTAAATTATCATAGTCTAATGGATAGCTGAACCGAGATATCTCAACCAACACGAGGGTTTTCCACCATCTCAGCTCCTCTGACGAGGTGAATCACTACCGAGACCAGATTAAGCAGTGGCAAAAGGCTTCGCGCGGATGAGATTTCGTGTGTTCATTGCCTAAGGAGTATGCCAGTCGGAGTCCCCGAAGTGGAAAGCAAAAAAAAATTCTCGTGGTCATAGTCGGCAGAAACGTGAATGCGCGTTAAAAGTACGCGCTGCAAGACAAAGTTGGAGGGAAATTTTGTTCAGTATCGCCACAAACCAGCCGCACAGCCCCCTCCAAAGCGGACCAGTGAGATAGATAGGTCTTACAAATCTTACCTTGGACAGTGGGGAAGGGCGCCAAAGCAAATTTTTTGCGCAATTGATCGATATGTGACCAAATGTTGGTATGTATGTATGTATGTGTTGGAAGCCTCAGCAACTCGATGTAGATGATATAGATTGGAAAATATCAAGTATCAAAAAAACGGGTGCTCCTTACATTGCGCAGATACAAAGTACCCAGGTACTTTATTGGGGGCTGAACTGCCTTGCCAGGCTTGAGTATGTACCTGCCAAGGATAGCTGTAGCCTGTAGGCAACCGAAAACCCACATGCTCATGCGAACGACGAGGCGGCAAGGGGGAGTAAGATCACCCCCTCCCCCTTGTAACGAACAGCTCGGGCTTTGGAAGTAAGTAGCTAATTACTACAGACAGGCACCTGCGACGACGAGACGAGATCGGAAATTATCTCACTACATCAGAAGTTGAGACGGTACACGAAATTTCAAATGCCATGTATCAGGGCTCGAAACGGCAGCCCGTATTGCCAAACCATAACTTAAATATTTCACCAGCATTGCAGAGAATGGCTTGTACCCACACACACATGGAGGCTGACGGGAGTGCACGAAATGTCGTATCTTTATTTTCTACTACTAACTCATACTGGCAAAGCACTGTAGCACCAAAATGTAAAGAAATATGGTTAAAGCTGCAGATGAAGCAGTTGGGACGAGGACAATCTCGAGAACAAAACAGTAGTTGGGGGAATTTGTCAAATAGGACTTAATTATGTTTTCATCTCTTTCAGTCAGAGACTCAGTAATTAGCATGTTTTGCAATGGGTCAGCACGCGAAGCGAACGGGCGAACCATTTGCGGATGCGGCTCTGCAAAAGAAGGCAACCTTCATTCCCCCCCGCGCGCCCCACTACTGCATGTAAAGCAAAGACGGAAACCTCTAACTCCACACCATCGAAGTAAGCAGAAAGAGGGGCGGCATCAGATCTTCAACATTGGTTCGCCTTCAGGGCATTTATGTATAGCCTAGACTGACACTTATATTCAAAACGCCGGCCATGACAACAATCACAATCCTGTTTGCGGCTATACTTCCCTTTCATCAGTCTCTAGGCGTCCATTGACGTGCTCCCCCGGTTTTATTTCGGAGCCTCACGTCGGTCAGCGAAATATGCCAAATAATAATGCTGGCGCAAACCCGCCTGTTGCGGACATTGGACAGAGGTTCACTCAGTATCTCCGAGCAAAAACCCAGACCTCGGAAAAGAAACAAGTCGACCCAGACCTGAGGAAGAATATGGTCGAAGTTCCCAGCAAGCCCGAGTAAGCAAGCAAACCAGCAAGCAAGCAAGCAAGCAAGCAAGCAAGCAGTCAAGCAACTCGCTTGCGTTTGCAGACCGCGCTTGACAACCGCTATCGGCCTTGTCCAGCCAAGCACTTCTATAAGACCTCGGCGCACCACGACTAACTAACACACTCCTTTCGTCATGCGCCGCAGAGCCTCAATTCAACAGGTTGGATCCCCTAAGCGGGGCGCTGAAGCATCGGAATCAAGAGACGCGTCTAGTCCAAACTTGGACCGCGACGACGACCTTGACGAGCGAAGACCCAAGAGGCACAAATCGCCCCCTTCGCGAGAACCAGCCTCGCCAACCACTGCGACGAACGCTTCGCCAAACCCCCGAGGTACCCCGTCCACTGCCCACGCGACGACGGCAACCGCGCCTCACAGGAGTAGAGCAAAAGGACCGGCTACGAATCCCAACTATGACTTTGAACCTGTGCCGCGGGCGCGCAAGTCACTTTGGCAGGATGGCAACCCGGGAATGACAAAACAACAGGCGGCGGTGGGCGCCCTCACCACCCATTCACGTGGAACCACAAACAATGCGCGTCTTGCGGTGTCGGGCCAGTCTCGTCGCGCTTCGGGCTCAAAGGGGGGTAGCGGAGTCAGCGACGCCACTGGCGAAGTTGACGAGGTCAACAAGTTGGTAAAGCAGCCAGAGACGCGTCCTATAGGCCAGGAGCAGCTCGTGGCCGAGGTAAAAGGCATATACGCAGGGTAAGTCTCGGCCCGGCGTGGACCAGAGCACAAGATTCGGGCGGCTGCCCACTTGCCTGCCGAAAGGCTGGCGTGTGACAAAAGCCTGTTGCCTGCGCTTGCCGAGTTGGTCATCTGGACGGAGGCTGGCAGATCAATGTCGTACTAATCTGCTACGATCTAGTCTCGTTATGGTCGAGAACAAATGCATAGAGGTCGACAATGCACAGAACTCGCTCAACAACGACTCGGCTTCCCCCCAGCTAAACACGGACCAGTGGCAAGCTCTTATTGCCTTGCATCGGACGTTGCTACACGAGCACCACGATTTTTTCCTCGCCTCACAGCATCCTTCGGCAAGCCCAGCGCTGCGACGGCTTGCCGCCAAATATGCAATGCCGGCGCGCATGTGGCGACACGGCATCCATAGTTTGTAAGACTGCCTGGGAGTTCTACCACGTTTTTTTTTTTTTTTTTTTAAAGAGGCAGGCTGAACTAACCCCATTTGTGTTACTTGAAGTTTGGAGCTGCTGAGGCATCGTTTGCCACATTCATTGGAGTATATGCTCACCTTCATCTACTCCTCGTATTCAATGATGGCACTTTTGTATGAAACCGTGCCAGCTTTTGAATATACTTGGATAGAATGCTTGGGTGACCTTTCACGGTATAGGTAAGTGCATCTCCCCCTTTTTTTTCTTCTTTTTTGTGATCTGTCCCCTTGAGAAATCATCCGGTTAATTGCCACTGCGCATATTAGAATGGCTATCGAAGACGACGACGTTCGCGACAGGGAGGTCTGGACCGCCGTTTCTCGACACTGGTACTCACAAGCTAGCGACAAGGCGCCCACTACCGGACGCCTGTACCACCATCTAGCAATCTTAGCGAGACCTAATGTTGTTGCACAGCTTTTTTACTACGCCAAGAGCTTGTGCGTACCCATTCCCTTCAACAGCGCCAGGGACTCAATTCTCACCCTTTTCGAACCCATTATGGCTGGCACACACGGTAAGCTGCACGCCGTCGATCGTGCGTTGGTAAGATGTCACGGGACTTTCTTTACCGGCAAAAGCACCGAAGACCTCGAAGAGGCGCGCAATGAATTTCTTTCCAACCTCGACCTGGCCGTGGCCAAGGGAGCACGCCGCTGGTTGGAGTCGGGATATCAAATCGCCGTAACAAATCTTTGTGCCCTTTTTGACTATGGCTTGGCTACCAACGTTCTTATGAGGGCACTTGAGGCCTCGACAAAAGCGGCTCCCATGCCCAAAATAGTAGTCGCGGATGAGCCGACTTCGGCCGAATCCCAAACCGCTTCAGGGACGCAGAAATCTTCTAGCACTGATAATGAATCTGCTCCAGTTACCAGTACGGAAGCTAAAGAGGACGTGGTCGACCTTTCCAAACGCTTTAAAGAAGTTCTCCAGTTTGTGGAAAGCACAGATACGATTGTTCTTTCGCGGCTGGGGGATTTGAACATACTTTCTTACCTCAACGTTAGGCTCATGTTTCTGCATCAGATGGCTATTTTGAAGGGGCCTGGTGGTGCCGAGGCCGAAACGCCAGCGATGTCGCATCTCGAAACTTTTTTCCCTTGGCATCTGCTCAGTTTGTGCTTAAACTCTTTTGCAGCGGGCCTTGAAACTCCCGCAAAATACGAAACGAGCGAGTTCCCTCGCACGGCCGAGAGGAGGCCGCTTCCCGAGGACTGGGCAATGCGCGGGCTTGTGTGGGCGGAAACGGCCTTCCCGCAGGATCACTTTAACGTCAATGAGAATATGGAGGAAGACGAGAGGACTTTTGAGACGCCGTCGATGGGAGAGCAGCGTCGTGAAAGGTGTCTGTGGCTAGCGTACCAAATCGCCCAGATTGGGACGTCGGGAGACGGCGACAAGGGCAAGGAGGGCCGTTGGATCACGTACGATGCCGACACAAAGAAGTTTCGTCCGGCCGCCAAGTACGTGTCAGATGTTGAAATACGTCCTCCTGTCGCCAAGACCACGTTCCTGGACGACGAGGACGTCCTCCCGGAATCGGAGCTCGCTAGCATCAGCTCAGGGCCAGAGAGTACACTTGGAGCATTGTCAGCGCAAGAGCAAAAAAACGAAAAGCCAACCATCATTCAGTCTGCCGACAAGGTTCATAATAGCAATAGTTAGCAATTAGAGTTTATTCAATTCTTATTCAAAGACAAGGGGGATTTCATTTTTTTTTTATATGCCCGGGCAACCGCGGCAACATGGTGAATGGTCTCGAGGGTTTTTGTATCTGTTACGTGAGGTAAGTTTCGAGCGTTTGATTATGAAGTTATGAACCCCTAAATGTTTGATGACTGGTTCGATCCGAAATACCACGCGCGATGTCTTTTTTCTTCTTTTTTTTTCAATTGCTGGTTTCCAATCACAATATCCAAGTCCTGGATCGGGTCGACCCCAGAGGCCAAGGCGAATACGTAGCATACTCACAGAATGTCCTAGATTTACGTATTATATAGCAATTGTCTTCATGAATCAAATCATCCATCCTAAACATGATATCGCCCCCATGACAGTCGTCTGCGTGACTTAAGAGTAGTAGTAAACTGAGAAGGTCAATTTGGCATAATAGCGAGCATCGGTAACCCACTAAGTCTTTTTACGGCAAATATCCTCGATGGCCGTATCCAGGTTTGATTATATTTGCTTCCGCAAGTAGTTTTGCTGTGTATAAACCTCCGTCTTGACCATGAACGCCGAAAAAAAAAAAAAAACATTTACATTGGCCCTTTTCCATGTATAAATTAGGCCCTGAATGAACGTACGGCAAGGATCGCCTTGAGTGCTTGACTTTATACAGCTAAGAATGAAGTCTCTATTATTAGACAAGGTTGTATACAAAGCAAGAATTGAAAGCTTTGGTTGCAGAATAATTCCGAGTGTGTCGACTTTGTCCGGCCTACTTGCACGCATCTACTCAGGGGTCCAGACTCACGACAGAGCTCTCATCTTGATTACGAACGAAAAGGCCACACCCGCACCGGCGTCCGCGGGGTGCAGACGGGTAACGTGGTACCGCCAAAAAAAACGGATACTGCGGCCGGAAGAGCTGCTGGGAACAGGGTAAGCGGTCCAACTAGATCTGTAAAACTTTCATAAACGAAAGGGAGCTAAATGACAAGACAAAAAGGACTTGGTGATGCGAGATGAGATGTCAGCCGGGGCTGTGGCATAGCTTGGAAGTTCAGCCGAGCTAACGCGCGTCACTTTGAACAGATGAGGAGAACGTGTGTATATATTATACAAGATCTGTTCAGAATTTACGCCACAACGGGCTTTGTATTGCGGCTCTTTTAGCCCTGCCTAAACGCGTTGTCGCGTGACAATTCCTACTCAGCAGCGGACATAAGCATTTCTTATGTCTCGCAAGAATGCCAAGTGCTTCGCATTACTCCAGAAGACCCTGCGCCTGCTGCAATATTTATATAATTTCACAGTCAGCAGCCCCATATTGCCTGCATCAAGGCATCGACGCTAGAATCACACATAGTTTCTAGACTAAACTAGTGCAGCTGGCTGTGCCACCCCCCAGCATGAGAACTGATGTCGTCAGATGAGCGGGCATTTACCGAAATCTAACCATCGTAAATGTGCCTAATTTGCCCACATTCTCTCCTCTGTTGCTTACTCAGGTGATAATGTCTTTTCGGCCCCCAAGCCACATTTATAGGTGAGCTTGGAGGCTTCAAGCCTTCAACACATGAACTGCAGGGAGCTCACATTGGCTGTTTTTTTTTTCTTTTTTTTTTTTTTTTTTATAACTTTCATTCAGCAGCCTTACCTGAACGCCAATGATCAGCATGCAGATACTGTTTCTTAATTGCATATTCAAGGTTGTGCAGAAATCAACCATGGGTCGTAGGGCGGTTTCGAGCGTCGAACATCTGAGTGAGGGATGCACCAGATAGGCCATGTGACTGCCCAAGGTACATATGCAATGTACTTACTGAGAAGCCAAGGCAACATGCACACAGTCCCTTGAGTAAGGCTGAAGAACCATATTTTATCCGCTTCGGAGATCGGACATATTATGGGACTCGATCGTCTGTGGCCTATTTCTATTGTTTCCGTTGTGGGGTAGGGAACTTGTGCAAACCTTGGAATCTGATTCGTAAAAATACGAAGTAAGCTGCAGACCGTCCAGCCCTGCGCTTTCGCCGCTGCAAGCGAACCGGAATATAAACAGCCCCTGCTGGTTGCCTTAAAATCATTCTCGAGCGGTACCAGAACCTTGGGGAACCGAAATGACGAGATATGTTATTTAGATAGGGCCGGGTGTCCACCAATAATAAGCGAGCCGTTGGTGCAACGGTCGGTAGAATGGTCAGTGAATTATTGGCATTGAATGGCTCGACATAGCTAACGGCTCCCCAATATACGTGCCTTGTGGTGGCCTTCCTAGATTCGACGGAGGATTCGGTGATGTCAGCTCAAGATGGATGGGTTCCAAGTGTCGGTATTCCAGGTGAAGGCGAGGTTGTGAAGGGAAAAAAAAGGCTGTTCGCCTTTTTTTTGACGCAGAATAGCATGAAACGACCTAGCATACTCGAGGCAACCTGTGTCTCTGTCTCGGTTCGGCTCAAGGCTGATGTCTCGAAGATTACGGCGGTGTCGGTCGCATAAAGAATCGAGACTGAGCCGTGGAAAAAGTACGCGTTTGCGGCTGAGATGTCTTGTCAACAAGAAACTATCGAAATCTGCAGCAGTCTTGAAAAATTTTAACCAAGTAAAAAACATCGCAGCTCTCTGCGAGCATTTCGAGGGCTCGGTGGCATCGTGCTGTTCCAGGCTGGGGAGTGTTGAATGTCAAGGTAACAAGGAGGGTATCAAAGACATCCCACCAAAAAAAAGGCATATCATTCTCCTCATTGTACGAACTTGGAAGGTAACCTATCGCAAGTATCGGGCAAAGTGGCATGAACATACGTTCAATCCACAATCGACTGGGAGGCTCCCGCAGTGCCTTTGAATCCTCTTCTCACGCAAACCACCTGTTCCAATGTTGTCAAAACCAAACCGTATGGCAGAGCAGTCCTGATGTATTCAGTTCATGTGGTGAACATGTCGCTACCCGGAAACGATCTTTGTCGTCACACTCGCAGCGTATAGTCAAACCGTTGTAGCTTTGTGCTTTGATAGACCATAGCCCCAACCCCTCGAGGGGATAATGACGTTGTACGAGGTGTGACACTCAGCACAAAAAAGACGATCCTCACTAATCTCGTTTTACCATGAAAGCTGCCAGCGACCGTTGGTGCTCCAACAAGATGTTGTAAACCGGGCGAGAAGACACAGGATGACGGATAGATTGTGTCCCCGCACAAGAGAAGCGTTGCTAATTGAGGCGTCCCTGTTTGTAATGGCAGCTTGGAGAAGAAAAAAAATCACGGGTCTATGGTGAATTGAGGTATACCTAGGAAATCTTTATGCAAAGTGAAAGGCGATGCACGGTCTTGTCTGTGATTTTGCCTTGGGATGCATGGAAATTCCATAGGGTAAGGAAAGGTCGACTCCAGCGCTGGATCAGTCCTAAAAGGATGCTGCAGAGGCCCCACAACTCAGTGAAATGGGCCGCTACCACCCAATGAGAGTTGAGCGGTGCAATTCCAAGGCCACATACATCATCCATATCACCGGGGCTTTTGGTAGTTCAAACACAAGCCGTTGACAACGGCACAACACCGCCGCCGCCCCCCCACTCCACCCACGCTGCACCATCATGCGACCGATATTAACATTGCTACTGTCGGCGCTGCCGGCGGCGCTCGCAGTGTACAAGGATGAGGTGGGCGACATTGACTTCCACCACGAGCTCGTCGGGCTGCCACAGCAGGACACGACCTTCTTCCACCGCCCGCGCCGCGATGACCGCGCCTCCCTCCTCTACACCCTCTCCGACCTCGGCATCCTCGGCGCAATCAACCCGAGCAGCGGCGCCGCGCTCTGGCGGCAGCAGCTTCCCGAAGATGCCGACGGCGTACGCCACCTTAGGGCCGCCGAGGGCGAGGGCTGGGTCGCCAGTGCCTCCGGGGACACGGTGCAGGCCTGGGATGCCGTCAGCGGCCGCAACATCTGGTCGCGCGATTTCGCAGGCGAGGAGGTGCGCGACCTCGAGGTCATGGAGATGGCCGTCGAAGGCGAGGGGCACAAGGACGTGCTGGCGCTGTACTACACGGAGCAGGGCGGGGTCACGACGCTGAGGAGGCTGCGCGGCACCGACGGTGCCGTGGTCTGGGAGTTCCGTGAGGTAACCAAGGACCTGCCTCTGCAGGTCAGCACCGACCTCCAGAGGGTGTTTGTGGTTGGCCTACACGGGTCGCCGGGCTCCTATGGCCTCAAGGTTGCCGTCCTCGACGTGCCCACCGGCAGGAGGATGGACGACATCAGCATCGCGACCAAGTCGGACATCCAGAGTTCCAAGGACCTTATCCTGGTCGGTGCAAACTCGGCCATGCCTATTGTTGCGTGGACCGATAATGCTCTGACCACCCTCAGAGTCAACGTCCTGGGAACCAAGGCCAAGCACGACTTTCCCCTTGCAGCTGGCACCAAGTCGGTCGAGATCCATGCCCCTCACTCGGTCCAGTCGGACCCTCACTTCCTTGTCCACATGCGCACCGACAGTGCCAACACGGCCGAGGTCTTCCACATCGACTTGAAGACGGCTGCCGTCAAAAAGGCCTACAACTTGCCGTTGCTCGCCGGCAAGGGTGCCTTCTCGACCAGCTCGGACGGCGCCAATGTCTACTTTACCCGCATCACGCAGAGCGAGGCGATCCTTCTCGCTTCCATTTCGGAGAAGCCCCTCGCCCGCTGGGCCCTCAAGTCCGGCAAGGTCGCCGAGGACAATGTCATCAACGCTGTCCACGCCGTGTCCGAGGTTATCAAAAAGTCGGAATCCAGTTTCGCCGTGCGCGCTGCTGTCCTCACCGACGCCGATGACTGGGTTATGGTCCAGAACGGCCAAGTGGCGTGGTCGCGGCCTGAGGGTCTTACCGGAGCCGTTGCCGGTGCCTGGGCCGAGATACCAGAGTCGGAGGATCTCGCAAAGTCCCTCGAGGCCGAGGCACACAGCAGTCCCATGGCTGCCTACATCCACAGGGTCAAGCGTCACGTTAATGACCTGGAGCACCTGCCCGATTATCTCAAGAAGCTTCCGCAACGCTTCATAAACAGTCTGCTGGGCACCCATGGAGGTGACAACGGCAAGAAGCTTGAGCGAGACGGCTTCGGCTTCAACAAGATTATCGTCATTGCCACTGAGCGTGGCAGCATCTATGGCTTGAATGCTGGCGATCGCGGCCAAACTCTATGGCGACACAGTGTGGAGGATTCCTCTGACTGGGATGTAAAGGGCATAAACGTCGATAACTCCCAGGGCACCGTAACTATCCGTACCAGCAGTGGGCAGACCTTGGTTTTGAAGACTGACGACGGCCAAGTCTTGGACGCTACTACTGCTGCTGGTTCGACATCGCAAATTCAAAGTGTTGTGCTGGTTGACAGCGCCTCGGGACCATACCTCTTGTCCATCCCCAAGGACGGTCAAATCGGACCTCTCGCTGCAGACAAGGCCCCGAAGCAGACTCTTGTCGTGCGCAGCGGTGAAACATCTCTACGTGGCATCAAATTCCTCGCCGCCAAGGACAGTAACGAGGCTGCAGAGCTGACCACCTGGGTATTCAACGCACCCAAGGGCGAGACAATTATCGAAGTAGCCAAGCGCCCCCAGCACGACCCCGTAGCGTCCATCGGTCGCATTCTCGGCGACCGCCGCGTCCTATACAAGTATCTCAACCCAAACACCATTGTCGTACTCACGGCCAACCCCACAGCCTCGACCGTGACCACGTATCTCCTCGACACCGTCTCGGGCGAGACGCTCTCGTCTTCGACTTACGAAGGCATCGACACCACCCAGCCGGCCTCATGCACCATGTCAGAGAACTTCTTCATCTGCACCATGTTTGGCGACTACACCGTCCGCGAGGACCCCAACCAGGCTATCAAGGGCTACCTGCTCACCGTCACTGACCTCTACGAGTCCGAGAACCCGGACGACAGGGGCCCGCTCGGCGACGCCGCAAACTTCTCGTCCATCGCGCCCCTCGAGGACCCGACCGCCCCGATGCCCCTGCCCAAGGTCGTCAGCCAGACCTGGGTGCTCGGCGCCCCGATCTCGGCCCTGGCTCTCTCCGTCACGAGGCAGGGCATCTCGAGCCGCCAGCTGCTGGCCTACCTGCCGCACTCGCGCCAGATCGCCGGCTTCCACCGCGGTTGGCTCGAGCCCCGCCGCCCCGTCGGCCGCGACCCCACGCCCCAGGAGCTCGAGGAGGGCCTGTCGCGCTACGCGCCCGCCATCGAGATCGACCCCAAGACGGTCGTGTCGCACGAGCTCGAGATCCTCGGCGTCAGGCGCATCGTCACGAGCCCCGCCCTCGTCGAGAGCACGAGCCTGGTGCTCGCCTACGGCGTCGACATCTACGTCACCCGCGTCGCGCCCAGTTATGTTTTTGACATACTCGGCAAGGGCTTCAACAAGATCAGCCTGATAGGGACCGTGCTGGCACTGAGCGCTGGTGTCGCGGCTCTTGGTCCAATGGTAAGTCTTGTTTCTTTTACTGATCTTGCTAGTTCTAGATAATTTTGTTTCGTCATCATATCGTCATTGTCATCAGCGTCAAGTCATATTCTAACAATTATTTAATTTGTTATACAGGTCAGGAAAAAGCAGATGGACATGAGGTGGAGTGCTCCCGCATAAAAATGCTGGCGGGTTTTCAGCAGAATTTTAATGTCTGAATGTACATCTAAGTTAGACTTCTTTTTTTTTCTTCTTTCGAGGGTAGGTTATAGTGAAGGTAAAATCAAAGAAAAGCATTACTTCATATGCATTGTCCGTCAACCGTAGAGCTATGCACATGATGGTATTTCCTTTTGCCACTTACGTGCGCCGTGGCAAAAATTCCCCCTGGTATCGGAAAGGCGTCTTGTGAGCTGGCTACCGGGATGGACTCTCCTTAATAGACAGAAGCTCCGCGCGCTTGATGAGCCCCGAAAAGTCATGGTCAACCACCTTCTTGGGCCAGTACATGAGCAGGTGGCCGTCCTCCTTGAAGGGTGTGAATGAGCGATGTTTGAGCTCGGGGTAAAACTTCTCATCGACTATAGCTGCTGCCCCCGGCAAGTTGAGCTTGTTTGCCTCGAGAAGCCCCTTTGTGACGGCCAAGAAGGTGTTGGCCAGCTTGAGGAACTCGCCCGCCTCGTACAGCCCTTGACAGGCGCGGAGGAAGATGTCGACGCCGCCGTCGTGCAGGTCGTACAACGCAGTTGTTGCGGCCTTGAGGCAGGCTTGAAGGATCGAGTATTCGTACTTGGCCGAGTACAGCACCCTATATATGCAGACATGGTGAATCAGGGAGAAGTTTGCGGCGAGCCGGAGTTGCTTGGGGGTCGACCGGGCAAAGTTTGTGTCGTTGTAAAAATGCTCCATCAAGGGGTTGAGAATTTCTATAACAGCAGAGTCATACAAAGTGCTGGGAAGTGGGAAAAGCAACAGGGCTGCTGTTAGACTTGAACGCTTTCCAACTTTGGTTGCCGAATAAATCAAGAAAGAAGATCTACTCACTGCAGAAGAATGACGACAGGCAGTGTGGAGTATTCGGCTTTCAAATACTCGGGCAACTTGGCTTTCCACTCAATGAGCTCCGCGTAGCAGTCCCGACTTTTGGACCGCGCTATCTCCATTGAGGTTGGATCAGCCTTGAACCGACCATGGCTCAGCAAGTTGTTGGCATCCTCGATAATCTTCGACAATTCGCACCGGGCAACGAGCAGCCTACGATAGCGCAAAGGCTCAAGGTGACGGGAATCGTTCACGAGGTAGGGCCACCAATGCGCCGTTTCTGCGTTGGAAATATGTGGTATATCCTCGTCCGCAAATATTTGCCGTATTCGCGGCCGTGGTGCACGGAAAGGCGTTTGGAAGGTTACGGCCATCTTTCTGGTGGTTATATTAGCTTTGATGTCGAGATGATTCCTCCTCTTCTGCCCTGCAGAGAAGATATATCTAGTCGAGGCGGGAGGTAAGCGGACGGGAACATACGCATGTGTAAAATACATGCCCCAGATGATGTGAGATAAGGCCTGCAGCTCTCTACCCTCCCTCGAGTCCCAATCTTCAAAGTCCGAGGGGATTTCCATGGTGCTCAGTTGCAAAAGCATGTAGTCTCTGAAATATGTTTCCATAAACTCGTCCGTCATCTGGATATCACCTGCGCAAGATTCCCAGAGCCATAGCAGACCAATCCCCTGCAGTTTAGTCAGAGATCGCGGCTCATCCCGGAGAAGTCTTTTGGATTCTTCTGCAAAGGATCTGCCACGGGATGTGGTGTCGGTTGGGACGGTGTATACGTTGGGATTTGTTGAATATAACTGGCAACGAAAAGAACCAGTCAGGATCATGAACACAATCAGACTTGCGCATTGGTCTTGACTTGGTTTTGGACAGTGGCATGGAGCAGAGCTTGGTGGTTCTTCAGCTCGTAATGGGCAAGACAATGCACGGTCGGCTGTTCTCCTTTACAAGGTCAAATCTCGAATGGCGGTTTCGGGATGAAACTCACACAGGCGACAGCCAACAGAGAGTTGACAAGGAAAGGCGTGCAAAAGACCTGTTTGGCGCCTGGCGGAAGGGCTCTTGAATGTGACAAAGCGGCAGACTTGAGGTCCTCGAGGAACATGCACCGATCGATGATAGGTGAAACTGTGTTGTCCCAGGTCCAGAAAAGGCTTAGGAGGTGGGTAAGAAGCCCGTTGTTGTCTGCAATACGCGTCCAGCGGGCGACTTCCATCTCGGTCGGCTGCCAGTCCATTTCATGGCCACTGGATTCGCCGGGCCTGAGCTGATGTCGAATCATGGGCTCGTCAATTCTCTCTTCAATATAGTCCCCTCCATGCGCAGCAATGTCGGGAATGCTGCTGACAACAGCAACGGCATCGTCTAGCGAGGGAGCGTCCTGTATCTTTTGCAAGATCTGTGACGCCTGACCGTCTCGACGCAGCTCATCGACAAGTGCTCTCAGTTCTTGTTTGGCCTTGGAAACGGCCTCTTGGTTGGCCTTGGAAACAGCCTCCATCTGCTGAAGCTGTCGACGCTCGGCATCGCGTTGAGAAAGCCCCTCTGGGACTGAATACTCGCAGATCACTTTTGTGGCCGCACACGCGGCGCACACTGGGCGTACTCCATCACACTGCAATGATGATGAGTAGCAAAGTTAGCGATTCGAGCCCTGCCTGTCTGGTTATGTTATGAACATGTTTGGTGACTGCTGGGGTTTTGTTTAAGAGAATGCATGTAAAGTGAGCATTCTCGAGAAGATAGAGGGACCTAGGGTAGGTAAGGTAAGCAAGCATAACTTGCCTTGCCCAAACAAGTAAGGTTCCTCAAGATATCTCTAAATCATGTGAGCAACGCTCGATGCCCGTAAGTGACGGCAGGTGGGGCGCGTGCACCAATGCCCCGCCGGGCTAACACGCAACTGCCCAACAAGCTCAGGGGGTAGAAGAAAGTAACAGTGGAAGGAGCCTGGCGTCAGGGTCTAACCCGCCGGTCCAAAGCAGGCAAGAGGTAACATGACAATATTGAGAAGAGGATGGGGTGCACAAGAGAACAGCTTGGTGAGAAAAAAAAGAGGGCAAAAAAAAAGATGACAGAGAAAACACAAGACTTGCCTTGACTTTGCGTTTGCGACAGTCTGTCACTCAACCTCAACAGCGTAATTGTTAGAGCAACCCATACGGTCTTTCTCCTCAACCAACACAATCATACATTCTCGGACTCGCGAACAAGACCAGGAATGAGACTTGGCTCGGCTCGTTCCAAGCGGTAGCTTGCGGACTGAAGAGAAACATGGTTCGCAGTCTTTCCATTACGCGAGTAACAGAGACAGAGGAAATCCATCAAGGACAAAGAAAAAGAAGTAAACTAACGCACTCTGACAGGCAGCTGGCACGGCTACTCTCTTTGGTTTCTTGAGTCCCCCAGGGCCCGTCGGTGAGGGCGGTCGCTTGGATGGTCCTCCAGGAGTGCTTGGTAGCAACGCTCGAAACTTTTGGCTGCTGCTGCTACCCCTCGTGCCCTCCCTGCCAGTATTACCACTACCATCCCCACCAACACTTCCCCCCCTTTGGCTACCGCTGCTCGCCATTCTGATACATTCGTTGGCTCTTGTCAGAGCTGCAATGCTCTTTTTATGGGGTCTCGAAAACGGGTTCTCTGTATCTCCTTGCCAAAGAAGTTGCTGCTGAGCATGTATCAAGCCGACGGCGACATTATCTTGGGTGCGGCGCTTTCTTTTCTCGAATCCAGGTCTCCAGAAGGCTTGTAGGTCCTGTTTGTGGACTGAGGGCGACATGAATCCGTATGTAGGTCGACCACTCGAGACCCTCACCGTCTAATCGGTACAACCTTTGCCGCAGATTTTTACAGTCTGCGAGTAGGTGGAAGACACGAAGTCAAGACAACCGATGGGACACGCTCAAGGCTCCCATTGGCGATCGGGGATCGAGACCTCTCGCTGCTCAGAAACATGGTCATCGGAAACCGCTGAATGGGTGCTTAAGGGAGGAGTGATCGAAAGATATAAGGATGTGATAGGTCAGAAAGCAACCCAAGCCCAAGCGGACCCGAAACTCGGGAACGGGAAACGGCCCCCGGCTTTCATCCATGTTCGTTTTGCTACAAGAAGGCATGTGTCTTGACCTGCTGTCAAGCATGACAGCTCACGGGGCAATCTCGTGCCGGCATCGGATTTGCTGGTCTACATGCCTTACTCCATTCAGCCCTTCAGTTCGTTGCCGCCCGGCCATTGCATCTCGAGCGGAGGAGGCAGCCACTGCCTTAGCCATGTCAGTCCACAGGGAACAGGGATCTCCCTGACTGCAAAACTCGGATCAACTCAACCTGCACCAACCTCAACAATATAGATCCTGATTGGGTAAGTCATGGGCCCCACTGCCTTTATGTTGGTCTGCTTTCGATTGTCTTGGCATTACAGGGGGACAGCGACGCGGGGGACTGTGAACCTGATCTCGATTTTCTTGCCGAGATAACTTGACCGTCCCGGGTTGGCTGGGCAAGGCCTGGAAATACGGGCTAGACTCATGAAGCGCCTGTTAGCTCGTGAGCCATCCCATTTGTCTGCAGGAAAAGCAGCAACAAAGCGCTCACCCACACAATGGTTCTTCAGTATAACCAGCACCACCTATATCACCAACACCGCCCTACGGCTTCCTACTCAACTGTAAATTTATCCCCTCTTTTCTTTCTTCTTCTCTCCCTTCTCCATTCTATAATCCTGATTCAGCCCACTTCTAGAGTATCCACTACCAATGTCCGCTTCTTGTTGCGCTAAAAAGTTCCGTGCATACATAGGTTGTCCAAAGTAGTATTTACTATGACCCATAAAATAAATATTGCCAAACGCTGGACCGGAACACCCGGATCGGTCCTCCGTTGACACGGGTCTCGCTCCACTGGACTTGGTTATTGGATGCTGTGTTGTAATTATCCTCCCGGCCAGATTTGGATGCGGCGTACGAGATGCATGACCGCAATCCACGTGGTAACTATGCGTATATATGGCGCCCCTAAGCGCATATCAGAATCATGGGAGCTAGTTAGCCTGTACCATTTGTCAGTTTTGGTACCGTGTTTTTTTTTTCTCCCTTACCAGACTGGTATTTTTGTGGATGTCCATGTGGACGTTTTGCATGGCATGGAACAGCTGCAGCCAAGATGCAAGCCTTCGGAGTTGAAAGAAATATGGCGACATTACGCATTCACAATGCGTGATTCCGGCAACTACTTCGTACCTTGTCGTGGGGAAGGCTGCTGATAAAGCAGGTGGAGGAAGAGCCCAGTTGAGGAATATGGGCATCTTTCGTCGGCTCCATACCCGGAATTGGTCAATCACCCCACTACGGAAAGACATCCGAGCGATAATATCCAAAGACGAGAGAGGCATTTCAACAGCGTTGCGGGAACAAAGACGCAAAGCCTGGTAGCAGCACTCGGCATAAGTGAGTATGCACATGGCGAAAGCTCGCAATGTGACTCCCTCGTGATTTCAAGTCACAAGCAGATATGTACAAGTCTTTTGGGGTGTCATATACAAGACCTAACCTGACTAAGAGGAAGGTTATCTGTTTCCTGATCCGGTATTCCAATACCCAGTTTTTTTTTTTTTTTTGGTGTTTTTTTCGTTTCTTTTCCTTTCATTTTTTTTTTCTGGTCGTCGTTGAGTTTTGGGAAGGAAAAAAAAAGGCCATGTGGTAGCCTTGCAGCTGCGATGGGGAGTCCTGTTCCACTTCCTCTTGATGACATTGACCGAGTCTGGTGTTATGGGTCCGACTTGACCGGCGTCAGGCGCTAGGAGCTGCCGCGGATCCCTGACCTTCGTTCAGTGCTTCTTCGACCGGTTGCGACTCTTGAAACTGGGGCTGAACTTGTCGATCATAACCAGGCCTCAATTTCATGGATTTCAGGCGCAAGATCGGCCCCATTGTTAGTGGCATGGACTGCATCCTGTCCGATGACGTCTGCACAGAGGCCGAGGACACATTTTCGGAGCTGCGGGAAATGCCGAGGTATAGTCAGCAAAGATCTGTTGTTCTATCCCATCAGGTATATCTCCGTTGTCACGTGTGTCGGGCTGCGGTCCCCTTTGACGGTGGATAATATCAACTCCTCAACTCTCCCTTCTCTCCCATAAACTATGAGTAACGCCGGAAGGACGTATAGGCACTGCTTACACTTGCAGCAAAGCGCGCCAGAGCAACAACGATCTCATGGAACCATAATACCATTGGGCAACGAAAATAGGGGCACTTACATCTCCACCGCCCTAGCATTAATCCAGTTGTTGATGCTGGGATTGTCGCAGTGGGCATGGGCAAGGAGCCTCGTTCGCCATTCAACTGCTTCTCGGATCACCTGTTCCAGCTCCCTCTTGAGCAGCATGTTCAGTGTTCCCATATTTCTTTCTCGAAACTCCAGTTCCTTTTCGTTATTTTTTGTCTTTTCACGGCATTTCTTGGCTGCGGCCCGGTTGCTGCCCGGAGGTCTGGGAGCCCGCACGCGCCGTTCTTTGGCAGTCGTTCTTGTTGTCTTTCCCGTGCTTAAGGTTGGCTCCATGTGGACGCTTTCTTGGCCGTTGTCCGACTTTGCAGCGACAACGTCTGGAGTGAAGTTGGTCCCGATCGATTTTGGAGACGAGCCCGACAGATCAGGGTGGGCTCCCGACACACAAACTTCGTCCCCTATGGTTACGGGCATCGGAGTTAAAAGCTGGCTCTGAATGGAGTTCATCGGTGGCACTGTTATGACCAGCGCCATAGAGGTCCCCACCGATGACTCCGCCATCATAACTTCATCCTTTGGGCGATCCTCACTGAATTGGTGTAGCAGCGAAGACTTTCTGGAAGAAGTCGGGGTGGCGACATAGCTGGCCGGCGTAGCTGGAGATGATTCCGTGCAAGAGTTCAGTAGGTTGGTTTCGAACTTGACAGCATCCATATGGGAATCAGGGATAAACATGTCGTGTCGCCCATTCATCTGTGGAAAACCATAGCCCGATGTATCTGTTTGGATCTCTGCTGGCTGTTTGAAGTGGTCCATCGGCGTCCCTGGCTGGTATGAACGGCTCAAATCATAAGATTCCGCCGGTGGGGTCATCATGGCTGTCTGCCAAGCTTGAGGCGGCTGATGCAAGGCAGGGGAGGACATGTCTGCCGTGGTCCAATGACTCTGACTGGGGAGCTGATACGGCGAAAAGCTTGATTCAAACCCAACGAGGCCTCTATCATAACTTCCCCATACGTTGCCGCCTTGGAAGAAGTTCACTGCCTCGTCGGGATCCAAAGCACCGGCGTTGCCATTCATCCTGGTGTAATCTTGGTGTGCATGATAAGAGCCATTCAGCAACGACGGTCGGTCGCCTTGGTCCATGGCATCAAGTTTAATTCCATGATCACCCATATCAGTCTGGTAGCCGTGATAGTCGAGAGCAGACGCATGAGCTCCGGAGCCATATCCACTATCCGGCGCGGGTCCGAGAACGCCTCGGTAGCTGTTTGACTCCATGTGAGTACTCTTGCGGCCGCCTAAGCCTGACCATAGTACTGCATATGGAACCCTGACCCCGACGAGACCCTCTGCTTGTGTTGACCCTGCCTGGCCACGGGCCGTTTTTCCCTTTCCGATGCGCGGCCGGCCAGTTGTGACTCCTTGTCGGTATTCGAGTATGCCGGGTAAAAAGAAAGGGAAAAAAACTGAGAACCCCGGAGCTGGGCAAGAGAGAGAGCTATATGCCCGGCCGAGGATAGTAGGGTGAGTTCCGAAAGCGGCAAGTACTTGAACCGGTAGGGTGCAGGGGTTGGTGATATGATAGGTGAATCCATGGTGGTATACTCGCGCTGTGCTACCGGGTCTCTAACAACCCATGATATGACGGGCTGCTTTTTTGCATGGCATCCAGCTGCTCACTCGAGGCAATCATTCCCAATCCTGACAAAGAGGGTACCAGACACTGCGCTGGACGCGAAGCCAGGGACTTGTTGAAATTGATGCATGCATCTATCCGATTCTACCAGGAACGGTTGGACAAATCAGAATCTAGGACGAGGCCCCTTTGTCACTGGGACGAATGTCAAACTGATTTTTTTATTTTTTTATTTTTTTATACTTTTTTTGGGGTATTGCGGGGAGAGAGCCAAGAACGAATAAATCACCACCCTCAATGTAATGTCAACACAAGCAAGCTTGCATGAAACCGGTAACTCTAGTTTTACGTCTGTTTCCCCGGCTGTCTACGATCTCAAGGTGGCACATTGTCCCATCGAGGAAAAGGATGCGAGCCAAGACTGCATTGTAAACATGGTTACTCCGTAGAGCCCTTGCGCATCTCGGAGCTTTAAGTGCAGTATATCCCTTATCGACCGGGAGGAGGGAGGTTGCTACTGCACCGACACACACACACAAAAGTCTCTCTTCAGCCATAAATGACACCTCGGCGTGACGCAAAAGAGTAGAAACCGGTGAGCGCGTGCCTTGGCGTTTGCGACACGTCGACCAAAATGATGGAACATAGGTACTCATGTTTAATGAGAATGAGTGATATCTCTATTGCCTGGTTTCAATTCCAACAATACCTGGGAAATATCTCGGCGGCACTTGAGCCAAGGTCTTGTCAACCGAGATATTGTTTGGCTGGCGTTCGCATCGCTGGCCTAGGGTCGGTTGCCTATGCGGCTTACAGAGTATTTTGATGTCAAACCGGGGCAAGGAGAAAGCAGACACAGAGAGAGGGCAAACCAAAGTATACGGAGTATACAGATAGAACTTTGCCCTTGTTTTCTTCTATTTCTCCAGGCTAAAGGTACAGACATGGGTTGAGAACATCCCGTAATCAACACCAGCCCTCTGCCGTTTTCTCGGATACGTCGACAAGAAAAGAGTGGCGGGGAATCATGTATGCCGCATGCAGTGCATTCATTGTAAAATGGGCAACTTGACAACCCGATGACTGTGGTGGTCTGTAAATCAAACATTGAAGGCAGCATGCCTTTGCAAGGGTATTCGTATCCGAAGGTACGGTAGCTTGGGTAGGTACCGGTATATTTTATCTGATTGGAAGCTACGTCAACCCCTCTTGACAATCGGCAGCGACTATAGCATCATCCAACCCCCGATGGCCCCATTCCCGACGGTGGCGACATCACAGATCTCTGAGTGGTTGTCTGTTGCAGAGAGGCAGTTGGGTGGCTTCAAAGGAAAATAAACGCATTGGTATCACCTCACCGGGGGTCGCCGGACCTACTGTTTACGGTACGGATACCAGGTAAAACCCCAGGGAGTCAATGACAGCCAGGATAAATGTGTGGTACCCAATACGATGAAGACAGGTTGCAATCTTCTATTGCTTGAAGAAACCAAGTCAACTGTTGATGGGTCGGACCGGGTTTGAGGAAACCAACCCGTCCACAAGACCCATGATCCTGGCAGAATTGGTTCGCCATTCACCGCCCGAACTGCAGCAGCAGCAACAGCAGCAGCAGCAAGGAAGGAGGGAAAGGACGTGGGTGTCAGGTGGTACTGGTTTACTAAACTATCTACTGTAATTGTACTTGCCTGTACCGGTAGGTAACGGTGCAGTAGTTCAAGACGCATATTCAAACGGCCATTGCTACATCCTACTGTATGTAGGATTTTTTGTTTTATTTTTATTTATTTATTTATTATTAGATTATTAGATGCGCATTCCTTCCTTATCTTCCAAACTCGGTCAAGTCGTCACCGCCCCATGCTCTTCGATGCTACCTGCAACAGGGTGCATTCTGCACTCCCACTCCCATGCAGCCGCCCGAATGCACCTTCTCGGAAAGCTTTGAGCGGCTGATTTGGTCCGCGCAAAAATACCCTCGCACCGCCGTTGGGGGCCACCTTCTAGACTCTCTCCCGCAGATTTCGCCCGATCCCCAGAGATGATTCGACACGTAGCTGACAGCGCTATACCTCTCTCTATTGAGGGTTGTTTTGATTTCAACCCCCCGTTTTACCCTCTTGCGGACCGTGTGCTTTATCCCGGGGACAGTACGGCCGCGAGGATACATGAACAATTCTGGGCTGTATTCTAGCACTATACGGAGGCCTAGGATTACTTTCCGTATATTGCATCCAGACACTTTCACCCCTTTCACCCTCGCGATTGTCACTTTTAAAAGACAATAATTACGCCTCTTCCATACCATTCAACCCCATATCACATTAACAGCGTCAGCCCTCTTCAGCGGGACGGGACAAGAAAAAGTCTGGGGTTGCACCGGGTTTCACATCTACAGTAATCTGCTTTACTGTAATTGCCCAAAGGCCAGATCCCGGATCATGCTGCTTGTCTGTCACCTTTCGATCGCGAGTAGCTAGGTATGCAATCTCTAGTTGCAAAATCAGCAACTAGCCAAGCATGAGGTGGAACATAATGTCCGCGGCGGAAACTCCCCGCAGGATCTCATGTCGTCACCACCAGATAGATGTTGTGAGATGGATGCTACCATTACCCTCTTGGCAACCACGCATCATACTCGTGGGAGAGCGATCATTGGAGCACTGAAGATACGATACGGGCATCTATCCTACCAAAGTTTCTGCTAACCGCCCTTTTCGAGAAAAAAAAGAAAAAAAAGAAAGAAAACAGGAAAGAAAACGGGACACTCTGCCGAGTCCCTCATAATCTCAAAATATAAAAAAAGATCAAGATTCATCATCGATTCCTGCCACTGATCTCGAGATGTCACATAGGTCTGGTATCACGCCCGGATGACCCGCGTCCATGTTAACCAGTCTTGTTTCCGTGCCTGGATCGGCGGGCACGAAAACGACAAGCGCCACCCCGAACAGCCCACCACCCACCCACCACCCACTACTAGACTAGCTCCTTAGGTCTAGTCTAGTTCTATCGGCCAAAAACTCGGTTTCTTGTCAAACGCAAAACAGAAGCAACAGGAAACCCTTCCGATAGGCATGGGGCACCCTCGACCCGGAAATTCACTCCCCCTCCATCGGCGGCCTCCGCCATCGCCTTCCCAACAACGTCCCTCGTCTCACCGAAATTTGGCCAAAAGTCTGCCTGCTTCTTAAGACTTTAATTTTTACATTACACAGCGGCCGAGGCTTTTTTGAGGCTTGACGGGAATGCAGCGTGCATCCCTTGCCTTCCAAGTCACTGACGCTTCTTTTGCGATATAGGAGACCGGTAGGCTCTACTCAACTTATGTTCGGAGCCCCTCTTGGGGCATTTCCTTGACGTCCCTATCATGCGCGTCTCTTGCTGTATCATGACGTCCGTGGCTCGGTACTGTCAAAAAGTTGGTTTGTGATTCACGGCTTTTGTCCCCCGAATTATCGGCAACGAGTGTTGGTAGTCCACGTGTCCCACACGGGGCTGAAGGAATCATCGTCTTCGGCCATCCCAGAAAGCTGTGTTTCACGGAGTGTGCCGCTACAAGGATGGGGGGTTAAACATTTTTCTTGCTTCGCCCAAGACCCATCGGGAGTAGACAGTGGTTGTTGGCTTTTCGTCCCCTACCCTACATACAGTCTCAGGTTTTTTTTTTTTTTTTTTAAAAAAAAAAAAAAAAAAAAACAATCCCTTTCCTGACGGTCGATTCCGGACGCCTGGTCAGTTAGCTAGCTTGAATATCAAGCCAAGTCTTCTTCTCCTTGTTTTTTTTTTCACATCGTTGCAATGCACAAGACAAAAATGAACAAAACAAGTTCGGTGTCCTCACCTTGGTCGCTGCAGTCTCGCGTATACAGGGGGGTTTTTTCTTCTTCTTCTTCTTCTTCGGAATATTCTAACAATCGATCTCTTGGAAAATGTAACTGGCCGGGCCTCCCGTCCGGCATGAGCAGTGAGGCACTACCCAAAGATTTCCTCCGCCTTTGTTGAGATGAGTCGCCTTTCTCATCGCAACGCATGCAGCAGTCCGAGAGGGGGGGTGAGTTAATTCCTTTATCACTCCTCCCTTCCCTTCTCCCTGATTATTCTCGGGTCTCTACATTCCACGCCCCCCTGACTTGGTGCATCATCACACTCAAAGGCGCGAACTTGGGCAGAAAAACATGGGCCCCGTGCCGCAACGAGTAAAGCTTGTGTGCCCCCTGTGCAAAGTGTTACACAGCAGCGGAAGAGCCTAGGAAATCTGGCCGAGAGGAGGTACCCGGGATCAGCAGTGCAGTGACTTGTCTGTCATGGAATAAGGAGGGGCGCCATGGGACTCCAAGCACTCTCCACGTCCTGTAGCCCTGCAAGAACCGACCGGGTGCTGGCATACAGGATGTGGACGTTCATATTCACAACCCAGTCATGATGACCCGGGATCTTTGTGTTCTGCTCCCCGACATGCGACTCGACGGCCATCTCCGAAAGGCACACAGGTAGCAAACATTGTCTAGAAATAACTCAAAGTTATGCACTCATTAATTATGTACAGTATAGGTAGATTATCTCTCAGCCAATCCCGGCCCCCTTCTCAAGCAAGTGAGTTGCCGTTGAAAGCCACCAGGTTGGGCGTGCCAGGCTTGAGTAGCGTCACGACGTTAGGAGTGGCCAGCTCCTTGATCCGATCAGCCACAGTCGCGGGGCTCGACAGACCGTCGCGTGCCATCAGATACAGCGCCAGTCCGGCCACATGAGGACTGGCCGACGACGTGCCCGTCATGGATTCCGTCGCCGTGTTGCTACCAATGTACGCCGACAGGACAAAGGTACCCGGCGCCAGGACGTCGACCGAGGGGCCGTAGTTGGAGTACTCGGTCTCGGACCAGTCCGAAGCGATGGCACCCACGGTGATGGCCTCGGGAGCGGATCCGGGCGAGCGACTAGAAGACAGCAAGTTGTCATTCCCGGCAGCGACGACGCTCAGCACGCCTGATTTGTATGCAGCGGCTATAGCGGCGCTGTAGGCATCAGAGGTGCGAGCACTAAGCGACATGTTGATGACTGACTTGGCCGTTCGGTTTTTGTTCAGGATATCGTTGACAGTCCACGTGTAGGCCTCCAGGATGATAGACGTCGTGCTTGACGATGTGCCAAAGACCTTGACATCGATCAAGTTCACGTCCTTGAACACACCGTACGTCTTGCCGCCGATGGTGCCGGCGACGTGCGTCCCGTGACCGCTAGCGTCGGTGTGCGCGCCACCCCAGGCGTTGTAGCCGCGCACCGCCCGGCCGCCAAACTCGACGTGGTCGATGTTGATGCCGCTGTCGATGACGTACGCGTACATGTCGGCGCCCGAGACGGCGTCGTCGTAGATGTACGAGTCGAAGCCGGGCCCGTGGTGTGATATGGCGGCGAGGCCCCACGTTGAGCCGTTCTGGACCACCTGGGCAGACGTGGTCCAGATCTGGTCGGGCTCCACAGCGGCGACCTGGTGCATCTATGGTGTCAATGCTCATGTTTCCTCGTTATGCTCACTAAATGACCACGAGGAGCAAACTTACATCGGGGTCTTTCTTGATCTCCTCCACCGTAGCGCCGTCAAACTTGCCGTAGTAGGCATGAAAATCCTCAATGGTGACCGTGCTCTCCGTGCCGGGCAAGTCACGGCGACCCAGGCTACGCTTGTGCAGACTGGCCACGCGTTCCAGGTGGGCCTCGCGCCTCTCGATGGTCACGCCGGGCTTGAGCGTGACGATGTACCGGTCCTTGATGTTGTGGTCGACAACGTCGACGGGCGCACCCAGCACGGCTGCCGGCAGCAGCAGCACGCCCACCAGGGTGGTGGCGATGACAGCAAGGTTAACCATGTTTGCGAGCCCGGGGGTTGACGAGAGAGGCTAAGGAGACACTTTGAAAGATGCCGAGTCTTGGGGGGGTGCTGGCTGATCCTCAAGACAAGTACTTCAAAGGCCCATCCATTCTGAGAATGTCCTGAGATGGTTGCTGGCCTTTATACATGTTTTGCCTCGGTGCATGCCGTGCGTTCTTGCGCAAAGAGGATGCGACGTTGGCAGCCATGTTGTTTTCAACAGGAACGACTTAGTTGTTTCGCCCGGTCGTTCTGACTCCTGCACCCGCCAAACTGGTTGGAATATTGGTCGTATTGTGGCATTGCGGGTGTGCTTGGCGGCGGGTCAAGGGGGGGGGGGGGGAGTAGCAGAGGAAACACCAACCGGAGTTCGTATGGAAAGCTAGAGTCTTGTCTGTGTAATTGCTGAGCTGAGATATTTCTGCAGTCGTTAGATCCCAAAAGAGGAACCAGACCCATTTCTTTCATGCATGTATGGTACTGCAAATAAAGTGCGGTTTGCGCGGTTGCCTCAAAAAAAAAAAAACCACCCATTTGTGTGCCCATTGGCCTTTCTGAAATATTCAAAATTCAAAAAACAGTTACGGTAGTATTGATGGAGCTTTTCCGAGGTGCCCCGCAGTCGCAACTGACAGCGATGTACTGTGTACAGCATGTAACTTGATTGATTTTTTTTTTTTTTTTGATCTCTTTTTTTGCAACGCCTCAAGTTTGTGACTGCCATCTTGTGAAAAGCTGTGCAGGCGTCAAGTTAAATGCAAATGGTCGTGATTGAAAATCCTCCCTTCCTGTTTTCATCATGTCGAACTCAAAATTATAACACACATACATCAGAGCCAGACACAACTCTCTCGAGACATCCTAGGTATTATCCTGCGGATGAGGTTGTTTAGGTTTGATGGAGTGCTACTGTATCCTTGCCACTTGGGACTTTGGGCTTTTTTGGGATTAGATTCAGGGGTTGCGGGGCCTGAGCTATTTGTTTTTTTTTTTTTACTCAGCCCTTACCTACGCTCTGAAGCAAACCTATTGGAAAAAAATACCTCTTTGAAAGAAGGCCTGCTGACCATCACTCAACTTGGCTTTCCAGCCGAGCCAAGCGCCGGCTTTTGCATAAGTCATGGAAAAATTGAGGAAAGAAAAGGCGATGACATGCCTGTCAGTGGCACAGCTTGACAGGTGACTCGACCTCTCGGCTCTGTTCCGTAATGCATTAATCACCACTTGCTCAGTAACCATGATGCAGTTCAGTGGCCCCACGAGCTTGTTTCGATTACTGACTGTCGAGAAGCAGGCTGATCGGACGATCCCTCCGCGGCCGTTATACCGACTCCACCTCTCAAGCTTCGCTGACAAGCCGCGCGGCTGTCTCCCTAAGCTTATACTTTTGAATCTTCCCACTTGCCGTCTTGGGATAATCGTCTACCCAAAAGACGTACCTGGGGCTCAAGTGCCCAGATAGCCTCGTCTTCACCCAGTCCCTGAGGTCGTTCTTGGTCAGCACCTTGTCCGCCAGCCTCTTGACCTGCCCAGCCTTCTCTTGCTCAGCGACCCCGCCCTTGGGAGGCGCCTCGTGTCGGTCCTCGACCACCTTGACCCCCTTGTGCGGGACTACAAACGCCCCGACGACCTCGCCGTAACGCTCGTCTGTGACACCGACCACGCTCGCCTCGGCCACGAGGGGGTGCTGGAAAAGGCAGTTCTCGATCTCGAGTGGGTGTATGTTCTCGCCGCCGCGGATGATGAGGTCCTTAATCCGTCCCGTGACGGCAACGTAGCCGTCCTTGTCCATGACGCCTTCGTCGCCCGAAAACATCCACACGCGGCCGTTGCGCCGCGCCTGCTCCTCCTTTTCTGGAACCGTCTTCCCTATCCCCAGCGGCTCCACGTGGGCGCCGAGTCCATCGTCGTTGTCGGCTGCCCATAACCTGTCCTCTTTTGTACGCTTCTCGTCGCCCCAGTAGCCCTGCATGACGAGGTATCCGCTTGTCGCTATTTCTCCCTTCTCTCCTATAGGTACCATCTTCGTCCGATCACCCGGTTGGACAATCTTCACTCCGGTATGGGGCATTACCTTGCCCACAGAGCAGGTACGCTTTTCAAGTGGGTCTGACGGCGTCGTCATTATGCTTACTGGGCTCGTTTCTGTCTGCCCGTAGCAGATGACCAGCTCTGGGACTCCGAGCTTTTCAAACAGCCTCAGCATCAGTGCCTCTGGTACCGATGCGCCTGCTGCGATGCCGCCTCGGAGATGCGTAGGTAGCGCGGCCGCTTGGTCAGGTGACAATACCTTGCCGGATGCTAGCAGTTCCAGCATCGCAACGAACATGGTGGCCACTCCGTATATGGCCGTGGCGCGATGCTCGGATGCCGCAAGCAGTGTAGCTTTGGGATCAAAGGCTGGGGAGGGAAATATGATGGATGCGCCGGTGGTTGCAGTTGCCATGTAGCCGAGCACACATCCGAAACAGTGAAACAATGGTGGCGGGCAGACAATCTTGTCGGCAGGCGTCAAGTTCATGCGTGAGGCGATGAGGGCGCCATTGTTAAGTATTCCAGTGTGTGTCAACATGGCCGCCTTGGGTAACGAAGTCGTTCCTGAAGTGAATTGGATGTTGATGGTCTCATCTGCGCGCAGAGGCTCATCTGGGACGATAGGTCTGCGGGTGGAGGAATTCGGCACCAACGAAACGTCGTGAAGCAAAGAGTAAGGTGTCAGAGAGCGATGTGAAGGAAGTGGAAACTGAGGCACGCCCGGATGGCTTGGGGTGTTATCGACCACAATGATTCGTCGCAGAGTGGGCATATCAGGACATTCAAGCTCGCTTTCTTGGAGATTCGGAACGAGAGCTTGGATCAAGGCAAGATTATCACGCCCTCGACATGGCTTGTACGCCAAATCAGTCACTGCACCCACGATGAGGACGCTGGCTTTCAAGTGGGACAGGGCGGCAGCGATCTGCGGGGCCCCAAAGGCCGGATTCAAGGGCACCAGTATGGCACCCAACTTGAAGACGGCATATGTGAGTGCAGCAAACTCCGGGCAGTTCCCGAGCTTGACAGCCACACGGTCGCCCTTTCGGACGCCAAGAGACCGCAGAGAGTGCGCCAAGGAGTTTGACCTGAGATCGAGCTCCTCGTACGAGAGAACAGTCTCCTGTGCATGCGGGATGCGGACTGGAGCCGGGGCTGGGAAGGCTTCCGCGCCCGTTGACGGCGACCGGCATATCACCGCCGGGCGATCTCCATATTTAGACACTATCGATGCGAAATGCTCGGGGATTGTGTCGGTCAGAAGTGGTGGCTGTGAGGGAGTGAGGATGTGTGGCTGGTGAGCATTCCAGAAGCGAAGTGTATTGCGAGGTTTCTTACCTGAGGTGGTGGGTAGCTCATACCTGAGTTGGACCGAACGCGAGGCTTGATGCCGCCCTTCCGCCGGAAAACCTGCACGAAGCGAATGATTTAAACCTCGGTCCGGCTCGAAGGCCCGAGGGTCGGAGCAAAAACGGTGGCATGGTGGTGCGTGCAAGTGCCAATAGCAGCAGGATGTTGACCGAGTTTTCGGTCGGTCACTTCCGCGCCGTCATTAACGACGGCGAATAAAGTGTACAAGACTGCCAAAGTAAAAGCTGAGCTTGGAGACTCTGGAATTGACGAATACAAGAAAAGGCCAAGGAAAAAAAAAAAAAAAAACGAATACTAGACTGGCCCTAAGCATCATTGGAGAAACAAGAGCAACCTCGGCCTTAAACTGACCAACCCAAACAAGAAATCGCTGGGCAAATCCCCTTGCATCTCCGTCTGTTGTCGTGCGGGGTAAAGTTGGAGATGAGGGATGGATGCGTAACAACGGCTTGTTAGGTAACATTTTAGCGGGAGCGAACGCCGCAAAAAGACAAAAAAAAAAAAGGATAGTTCAATTCAACAAATTCGAAAATGAAAATGAACAATTGCATTGTGGCTACCTCGGCTACGTCATGCTAGGCCTTTGGCGGCGCGTCCTTGTAAGTAGCCAAGATGGCATCCCTCTCCCTCTGCAAAAACTTGTCGAAGCTGCTCAGCGGCAGCCCCAACCGCTTCACGGCGTCCAGGTCGAGACACTCGGCCAGCCTTCTCGTGAGCACCTCCCCGGCCGTAAACAGGTTGGTACTTGATCGGGCCTCGACCTCGTCGTCCGTCAGCTCCACCAGCCTCAGGTCCCTGCCCGCCGCGTCCCCCAGCATGCCCAGGCACTCATCCAGGGTGCGCAGCTCGTCGGCGACGTCCAACTTCTTGCCGTCAAACCTCTGGGGCTCCAGCACGGCGGCCGCGGCAAACACGCCAATCGTCTCGTCGTCCACGAGCGGGAGCACCGTGTCGTGCCGCCACGCCGTGTTGGCCCTGCCCGTCTTGGCCAGCCCCGGGTACATGGCCACCTTGGGCAGCACAAAGTCGGCCATGAAGAAGGCCGGCCGGATCACGGCCCACGCGTCGAACCCGGCCGCCGCCACCGCATCTTCAATGTCCACCTTGACGTTGAAGAAGCCGCTCGCGACCAGGGGGCTCCCCTCGGCGAGCGGCTGGCCCAGCAGCAGCGCCTGCAGCCTGTCGGTGGCAAGCCCGCTGCTGTAGACGATGTGCCGCAGCCCCGGCTTCCCGGCCCAGCCGCATGATGGAGCGCGCGTGCTGAACGTCGCCGTGTGGGTTGCTGAGGTCCAGCATCAAGTTGAGAAAGATGGCGTCGACGCCCTGCACGGCGCGCTCGATGACTTGCTCCTCGTCGAAGCTGCCCCGGAACAGCTTGACTCCCAGGGACTCGAGCTCCTTGGTGGCCGCCGACGACGGGTTCTGCGTCATGGCGTGCACCACGACGCGCTTGGGGAGGAGCTGCCGGGTAAGCGCTCCCCCCTGGGTTCCCGTGGCGCCACAGACGAACACAGTCTTGATCGATGACATGCTGCAAGGCTGGAGACGGTGTGGGGGCCTATGGGGGAGAAAAACAAACCGTGACTTTTGTCCTCGTGACTATCGTGCTCATGACTATTGTGACGCTTTTGGTTGTATGGTGTGTGTTGCCCCTTTGGCCTGTTTTGGCAGTAAAATTGATGTTCAGATGAACGTTGTTGCGATGAGCTGAGACGACAAGGTAGTTATTTATATCTTGTTTTGGTACAATATGCAGGCAAGCTGCACGAGGCTATGTAGTTTATATGTATTTATACACTTAAATGACGGCAGTTTTGGTAATGCGCCCGAATTGGTTCGGCGCTCCCAAGGTTCGGCCGGCACCGAATCCGGGGCGCGGTAATACGCCCGCTTCGGCGCCAGCAGCTGTGGGTACAAAAGCGTCCCCGCCAAGTCGACCACCCCCAGATGTGGCAAACCTACCGCCGTCGGCACCCCGATCCAAGCGCTGCGAACGCGTCAAGGCGCTCACCAAGTTGGCAAAAGTTTGTCTATCCGCTGGTTCTGATAGGCTCCGGATATATTTTATCTTTCTCGTGTTTTCGTTGGCTTCCTTGCAGCTTCCCTTGTGAAGCTCTGAGCCATGTGAGTATATATATATATATATTTAGACATATATACACTGCTCCATACTTCAAGGATACACGCGTCCCAGTTTCAGTTCTTAACAGCCTTTCAAGTCTTGACATGCACAAAGAATAAATAAATAAATAAAAACTGAAATTCATAAATCTGCGCATTGTTGGTTTAGACAGATTTGGACCAGTCCAAAAAGTCTCGAGAATTCAAGACCAGGGGTTCGCGTGCCCCCCCGACCACGCCAAAAGTCTATCTCTATTTTTGGCCCGCCAGTCCTTTGTAATAGTGGTATCTCCAGTCGTGACAATATGTTGGTAACAGAAGAAAATAAAGACAAAAAAAAATGCTTCAGCCCAGGGTATCAAGGGCAAAATACCTCAGTCGTGTACAGGTTGACAAAAAAAGAAAAGAAAAACGCCATAGTTCGCCACAGGAAATGCTTGCAAGATCCAGTTGTCCCTTTCTGATATGATCAGACGCCATGTAAATTCAGACAAAAAAAAAGAGAGAGAGAGAAAGAGAGACACATGATAGCTTTATGGTGTGCTGTTGCTTGGGTATAGTTATCTTTGATCCACCTCCCTCTGCTCACCAATGTGACGCAGATTCTCGGGCTTCCATGTTCCTGTAGAGATAGCGAGTAACACTGTCAGTAAGACGCAGACAAACAAGCAATGTCAAGTATGAGAGAATGGGGAGGTACCAACCCTCAAAGTCATGCTTGACAAAGGCCATAGGGTCATCAAAGTCCTTGGCACCCATCTGCTGCACACCGGGCGAGAAGCTGGTGATGGGCAACACGATGACGTCGCCGACCCGCTTGGGCATCTCCATGCCAGTAAAGTTGCGCCAGTCAATGACGCCCTTGGAGTTGGTCATGTCGAAGTAGCGTTCGTCGTTCATGTACTCAAAGATGACGTCTGTCCAGATGGCCGGGCCCGTGAACTCGACGACGCCCTTGTCGGCCGTCCCCCCCAATTGACCCGTGCGCTTGCGCTTCAGCGTCTCCTGCGTCACGCGCGTCACAATCTCCCGCAGCACCGGGTGGCCGGGTTTGGCCTGGATGGTCCATTGACAGAACTGAATGCGACGGCTGTACCACTCCGCCCAATCGGGTCGGTCGGGGTCGGCCTCGATTCCAACAACCAGACCCAGGGTATCGCGCGGCACGCTCTCGGGGATCCACTCAAGGGCGCTACGAAGCGCGTACGTGTCGATGTCGGTGTAGATGCCGCCACGGGCGAGCAGAATCAGGTAGCGGAAGAAGTCGGCCTTGAGCACGGGCATCGGCAGAGCATCGTAGGCCTCCAGCACTTCGGGGACCGATGCGTACAGCAGGCGCAGAAGGTGGACGGCAACCGTGTCCGTGATGACCTCGTGGATGAAGCCCGGGTGCTGCTCTGTCCAGGTTGCCTCCTGCGCGCGGAAGTTGAATTCACCGTCGGCGGGTGTCCACTTCCACGTCTGCCAGATGTAAGCCGGGAATTTGGTCTCGACGTCGTATGGGTATTGGTAGGCCAGCTTGTCGTATAAGCTCATGGTCGGATCCATCATGGGCTTCTGAGCCTCGGGGGTCAGCCTGCTGTTGCTCTTGCCATCTTCCGTTGATGATGCGGCCGAAATTATCTTGGCCGAGTTTGCGGCGAGCTTATCAGCAGCGCCGTCCTGGGCACCTTTTGTTAATGTCGTGGACGGTGATATCGAGGCTGGCCTTGTTGTGAGGTAGAGGACTGTAAGAAAGAATGCGGCCGCAATGAGGGCGCGCTTGAAGGTCAACATGATTATAAATGTTGATGCAAATATGCAGCCTTGAGTTGGCTTCTCTCAAGGAAAAGAACTGATGTTGTCCAAGACTGATAGAGGTTGGTTGGTGGTAGTCGACGATCAGCCGGAGGTTACACCAAACTTGCACCTCGAGTGAGCTTGCCCGGAGGGCGTCAAGTCCAGCTTTGTATTGTTTGTTTCAGGAAGAAGAAAAAGGGGGACTGGCTGGGAATCGTCAGAGGATTACGCGCGCAACCATCAGTGATCGGGAAGTGGGTGGATTAAGCTACGTCGGTACGGCTGGTGGCAGTTGTGGTGTGGTTCAGATTTTTTGCTGCGGAAAAAAAGCTCCCATGTCAGTAATCGTGAACCAAGAAAACAAAGAGTCAGTCCCACGAACACCTTATGTTTGCTCTTGTAGCTTTTGGCCTGGTTTATAGGAGGTGAACAGAGCCAAGGTACCAAACCGCCGGCTGCAGGCTGACCTAGCTATCCGTATCTGCTCAGAAAGCGGGGGCAAGACCCGGTTGAATGAAATGACCACGAATCGGATGTCGTCAATGCTGAATTGATTGAAAGGGTGTTGGTAAAACAAGGGAAAGGCTTGGGTGGGAAGAGAGGGAAAAAAAAAAAAAGGTAAACAAAAAACAACGAAAAAGGAAGTACTTTAGAGAAGGAAAAGAAAAAAAAAAGACGATAATATGGGCTTGCGAACCGGGTTAGCCGCACTAAGAAATTCGCAGTAGCACTAGACAAGAAACAAGGTGTCAATCAGGGCGAAGATTTGGAGAAGCGACTCCAGTGCTACTTCTAGTCTAGGCAGACAAAGATGCCCTGCATGCGAAAGCAGTTTTCGGCTCTTAATGTAACCGTGGACGCTGTGGGAGGCACGCACTGCACTGATTTGATAGCAGAGCATGGGGGGAAATTTGAAATAGCATCAGTCAATGGGGCGGGGGCGTCGGCCAGCCCCCTGGGGATCAGCGTCCACACCAAAAACCTGCACTGCCAACCAACCGGCCTTGCATGCATGGCTAACGGGGATCAGAGCGTTCAATGACGATCTATTATTGCCAAGCAACGCCGCTCCTGTTCTTGGTAAAATCTTGACGGGACTCGAGATGATACAGGTGTCCTCTGGGAGATCTATACTCTGGGCATCAGTCAACTCGAAACAAAAATAAGTCTGTCCGTGGGAGCACTTGGTTAGTTAAATTTCTACGAGCCAAGCCAGGGAGGGCTCCACTGTCCAACGTCCAAGTTTTTTTTTCCCGTCTTTTCCTGTTGGACTTGTCAAAAGGAAAATTTTGCATGCCGAGCAAAAGGGTCTTGGTACAGCTTGATCGTCTGAGCTTCTTGATTCAATTGCTCTGAATTTTACCCGTGAAACTTGCACATGGGAATTCTGTAACTGCCATGTTGACTATCCCTTTCTTGGCCTGAGGTATTCAAAACGACCTCGCTTCCTTCTAGTGTACTTGTGCGGGTTTTGGAGACCCATTGCCTTTGTTTCCTCCTCCCACAAACCGCCCCGGCCAAGAGTGTGATGAAGTCGAACTTGTGGTATTGGAATCTGAAACAAGAAAATGCATGGGTTCTGGAGCCATCAATATTTCAAAAAAAGAAACCCCCCCACCCCCAGTGGACAAATGACGTGGTACCGGGATTCGGACGCGGGACCGGTTACCACGGTGTGTTTCCCTGGGTTTCGCCCAGCTGCTACTTTCTGAATAATTTGAGGTTCCATTGGGATGGACGCTATGGACATAGTAAATTTCAACCACGCAATGATTAATATAATATACGTAGTGCTGCACTAAAATCACAGCCAAAAGACAAAAGCTTCCGTCAATGACTAATGCCAGTGACTTCGGTAAATGTAGCCTGCAACACATGGCATGGTTTTGCACGTCCACTCGCTAGGCAGCAAAAAAAAAAAAAAAAAAAAAAAAAAACAATCCCTTTCCTGACGGTCGATTCCGGACGCCTGGTCAGTTAGCTAGCTTGA
>NW_021940920.1:393116-443990 GCF_004337985.1 Pyricularia pennisetigena | reverse complement strand
AAAGACAAAAGCTTCCGTCAATGACTAATGCCAGTGACTTCGGTAAATGTAGCCTGCAACACATGGCATGGTTTTGCACGTCCACTCGCTAGGCAGCAAAAAAAAAAAAAAAAAAAAAAAAAAACCACCGAGTAATTGTACGCGGTCTTGATTGAGATCTGCCAAGGAAATCAGCCTCTGGCTTACTCTGACTGGACAATTCGACCGCTGACGGGCCGCGAAGCCCCTACTAGCGAAGGGCTGTGTCATCCATGTCAGCACAGATACCGCCGGTAGAAGCCTAGTTTACCACCCTGAGACCGCCGGCAAGCCTGACCCTGATACAGATAAGGATTCTGCAGGGCTTTTTTTCTGCCTCTTGTCTTGTTTGTTATTTTCCTAATACAATGTTTGAGGTGGGTACAGCATATGGTCAGCATCGCACCGCAGCAGCAGCAACAACAACAACAAAACCACCACCACCATGGCAAGCATTTAATCCCGAGTCTGGTGCAGAGCCAATCAGTCGCCATTTCGGTATCTACGGATGCAATAAAAGAGCGGTAGTTACTAATGCGGCTGACATCTTGAGTCGATCATATTGACCAAATAAACTGTAGACGCTCAGGGTCTCTTTGCTAAGAGTAGCCATGGAAAAAAAAAAAAAAAAAAAAAAAAAGAAACGTCGCTAGTTAATAACAAATAACCGTTTTTGCCCGTCGCCGGAATAAAAAATAAAATAAAAAAGGAAAAAGGAAACAGCCGCCACCCCTGTGCTTAATCCGATCGGATTCCCAACCAAGACTATTCTAGACCCAGGGAATTCGCAGGCTGTTGCTAGCGTGCGATACCCCTGCTCTAAAGTACAGTAATACACTCTCATAGGGTTAGTAGGGTTAGGTTCTCAGCCTTTTGGAAAGCTGAAGAGAGCTGCATCGAACAAATCCAGCTCATCGGGCTTATCCGTACGTTTATATCGGACGGTTTAGACGCCCCCCGGCTCTTTCGATTTCTGGGCTGTTGATATGTGTTGCGCCTCAGGTCTGGAACTGCCGTGCCACAAAGACCGCCCCACAATGAGTGCCGGCTCCTCACATGATCCGACGACATCGGCCTTGGGAGGAAAGAAAAGACTGGGCATGGTCAGCACCTTAGCACCGAGCCCTTTTGTTTCTGTTTCTGTTACTGGTGGAGTTTCGTTTGGTCAGACACGTTTACGGTAGTTGATCGTTTGGATTTTCTTATTATATCCTGCTACGACACTGACAAAGGGATTTTTTTTTTTTTTTTTTTTTTTGTTTTTTTTTTCAAGTAGCTAGACATAAGGTCCCGGATATCTGAATCGGTCAGGCTGTCACTACTTTTTCCATCCCCGGACTTTGTCTCGTTTTTTGGACGCCAGAAAATGGAGTTTATGATAATAGACATCCATATAACATGTCCGTCCTTGTCAGACAGGGGTTTCGGATGATGAGTGGGTGGTTATGGAGACTTGTCACATGTATCCCGAGCCTTGGCTTTGTATCGGTGTATTCATGCTGTAAAAGTGAGAGGAGGCCTGCGGCCAGGAAACTCAAATAAATAAGCATGTCTCTTGTTGCGCTCTCACCTCCGAGCTGGAAGAAGGTGGTGCCGATGATAACAACCCTTGTCTACCTTTTCTCGATTTTTTGCCCTACATGTTAGTGAGGCCATCTGCACCACGCTTGCCAAGACTGCATGTATCCGATCTCGACGCCGCGGTGATCTCTTCGCAGTCTTGGCAAGGGATGGAACCAGCCTAGCAGAATTGGTGGGCCTTGGTAGTTGCAGCGCTACGGGTTCCTCCCTGTGCAAAGAGCATTGGATAGATAAAAGTTGGCCGCAAGACCCAAGTAAACAACAGATGACAGGCGCAATGAAAAGTTATTGCTCATGTGTCTGTGCTGCATGCAAACTTCGGCCAGGCGGATCCATATCCCTTTCGTTAGAGAAGGGGGGGGGGAATAATAATCAAAATAAATAAATAAAATAGATTTGAACTCTATTTACGGCTGACGATCAATATACCAAGGGGATCTTCAAATTGTTCCACACAATTATCCGACATTTCTCGTGTCATGTTTGCTACTAAGCTTAGAATCATAACATCTGTGGTCATTTTCACGATACGAAATAGTCTATTCAGGTGTAGGTGTGGTGACCAACACACTTCTTTGCTCGGATCCTTCGATGCATAACAGATAAAAAAGTCAGTCTAGGAAAGTTACATAGTCCACTTAACCAGCCAAAGTGGATGTACACGAAAGCGATGACCCTATTCGCAGTGGGCCAAACCTACCGCACCGCTCTTGTCAATAATGGCCTCATTTTGGCACCGTATATTTTGACAAGCTTTTCATGTGCATGGCGGCACCAGCGGCAGAATCGGTACCGGCGTTCTCGTGCTATTGCCTCTGATACACGGCCGCCGGTCAAGGATTGTTGAGCGTCGCGTGTCGAATAGTGAGGGCAATAATAAGAGCACCCGGGCAGAGTAAGAGTTCTCTGCATTCGCCGTCTATGCCCTCGGATACGTCGTGCCTCCCTTTCATGTACATGCCCATGTTGAAATACTAACAAAACGTAACCTCTGGGTGTAGCTTTAGTCCCATGCCATTCATGGCAAAGCTATGCATATTTCATGATCTAGTCTAATGCGTGAGCAAATATGCTTGCATGGTGTATGTACTTGAGATAGCTGCAGAAGAGGCGAAAAAAAAAGAAAAGAAAAAGAAAAAGAGCACTAGAACCAGCCTTTATAACAGACTCTCTCTCCATTTCTCATTTTTGCTTTGAAGCGCTCGTCGTCTTGACCAAAGAGAAAACCGCACTCTCCAGATCAGACCTGCCTGTTCGCTGTGTTTGCCAGTCGACCATATCAGTCCTGAAAAGCACCGATATCCCTCAAAACCCCACCAAAGGTCACAGAGATGAAGACCCCCGGCATCACCACCGCCGCCACCACCGTCGTCGCGCTGGCCGTGTTCGCCCAAGGCCTCACGGTGCCGGGGGCGTCAGCCACAGCGCCGGCAGTCGACTTCTCAACAGTCGCGGAGCCGGCAATCTCCAACTCGACAGGCACGAAGCTGGTGTCCAGAGGCGAGCTCATGGCGCTCGATACCGCCAGGAGAAGAAGAAAGGGCGGACGACGCAGAGAGAGAGGGAAGAAGAACAACAAGGTCGAGTGCCCCCCAGAGCCATGCGCGTTTGACTGTGATCTCCTTTGGATCCTGGCCACGTGGGGCGCGAGCTGTCGTAAGTTGGGCCCCGGTGTCTTTTGTTTTTCTTGACCTCTTCGTTTAGGGGGTTGTTGGATGAGTCTTTTCAGCGTGTTGCTAACATTCCATGTTTCGCAAAGTTATTTGCCACGTCATGACTGATTGCCCCATGGTTTGATGAATATTATGGACACGATTGCCGCCTGCAGGCTTATGGTGATGGTCTCGTTTCGCTTGGCCCAGTAAATCGATGGGCTGTGCCAGCCCACACGGGTCCTGGAGTTTTCTGTTCTTATTGTATTTATTGTCTTTCGTCGTCGAGATGGTCCCCGTTGAGGGTTGGAGCATCAGGAAAAAAAAAAAAAAAAGCAGCCATGTTACTCTCCCGCCTACTCTATCTGAACTTTTCGTAGCCGGCCGCTTCGCTCAGCCTCATATTGACGCGCTCCACCGTCTCCGCGTCGTACATCTCCTCGGGCTGCTTGCCGGAGAGGAGAACCTCCCTCAGGTGCACCATGGCCTCGTCCTTGGTCATGCACACCAGGTCGCTCAGCCGCAGACGCGTCGACTTCTGCGGTGCCGGTGCCGACTTTTGCGGGCCGTCGTCATCGGGCGCGCCCTCGATGACAATCATGGGGTCGGTCGCCGGCCTCCTCCACCGCACGAGGACTAGACGTGTCGCGATACCCGTGATGGCACTCCTGCCGCGGAAGACCTCTTCGATCATGAAGGCGATGTCGCCTGGGCTAAGGGGCGTCCGTAGACCGACGACGATATCGGCATTGCCGCCGTGGAAACTGCGAACCAGCTTGGCCTCGGTTCCTTGGAGGGATGCCAAAGCCTGGTCGTAAAGCTTGTCGCGGGCCTTGCCTGGAGCGTAGTCCGTCGGATATCCTGGGGGGTAGCAAAATAATGTCAGTCAGGATGTCTATTTTCGTGAGGGAGCGAGATACGGGAGCACGTGTCCTACCTGTTATACTGAGAATGACGTGGTTTGCAGCGGTGTAGCCAAAGACGGCCGGCATGGTGCCCAGCACCGGCAGGATGCGCACCCTAAAGTCTGGCAATACTCCGAGATCGCCCACCGACCCCTTCTGGAACTCTTCCTCAGGCAACGGCAGGAGTTCCGCCTTGCCCTCGCCCCTCTGCTCTGTTGAAAACACGACAGGAATTCCGCTCGTGATGCCCAGCAGCTTGAGCCTGCGTCTGGTCGCGCGCGAGAGGGGGTCGTCGGTGCTCACGCCGATGTCTCCGACCATGACGCGGGTCGGATCGCCCTTGCAAGCGGCGCCCATCGACGAGATGACGGGGATCTTGTGCTCATGGCAGTACCGCAGCAGCTCGACCTTGGTCTCAATGTTGTCGATGGCGTCCACCACAAAGTCGGGCTTCGCGCCGTCCTCCGCCCATGGCCCCAACAGCCTCTCCTCGGCCTCGGCGTCGAACTTTTCCGTGCACAGGTCGAAGCGAATCCAGGGCGCGATGGCCACAAGGCGCCTCTTCAGACACGCCGTCTTTTGGGTGCCAACGTCGGCCAGCGTGGCCACGGCGTGCCGGTTCAGGGACGAGAGGGAGACGTTGTCAAAGTCGACGAGGCGGATGCGACCGACACCGGAGCGCGCCAGAGAGGTTGCGCAATGCGAGCCCACGCCTCCGCAGCCGACGACCACGACAAACGAGCGGCGCAGCTTGGCCATGCCCTCGTCGCCGAGGAAGACGGCGTTGCGCGCCAGTTGCTCCAGTATCAGCTCCTCGTCGTAGTCGCCCGCCATGGCCCGGCGCGCTAATGCCGCATTCCGTAGGTCTTCCTTATCCGGGTTCGTCGGGAGTGTTGCGCCGAAGTCGGTTAGCTGCATGCTCCTTGGTTAGCACCCAAACGAGCCGTCCTTTCATGATGGGAGGCGAGGTTCTTCTTGTGGGGGTTGGGTGCGAGAGCGACGAACCTGCTGACTTCTCGACATTTCGCCATCTTCGTCGGGGGCGGGAATGGAGCTCTTCAGTCTGGATAAGCGCTCCTCCTTGGCCACGCGTTGATAGCCAAGGATTGCGCCAGCGGCGACAGCTCCAGACAGCAATGCCGTTGCAGCAAACTGGAACCGCGAATCTGAGGTTGCGCGGGTAATGAACGAGGAGGCCATGGTCGGCTACACAAGAGAGATCTAAGAGGGAAAACAATTACAAAACCCAACGCCGAACAAGAAACACATCAAAAGGGTATCATTCACCAATTAGTTCATTAGATTATGAGAGGGTGACTTTGGATTGTCGCTGGTATTGGATTTTCCCCACTGAATCGGTGACAAGGGGAAAAAAAAAAAAAAAAAAAAAAAAACAAAGCCAATCCACGGTATCCTAGCTTGTCCATTACGTAGGAGGCTCTGTGACCCCCGGTCTGAGAAGGTATAAGCACAACCAAGAGCTAACGATGTTCTTACTCCCGAGGATCACTCCAGCAAATTACCAGTTAGTTTTTGCTTTATTAAATTGGAAAACATTTTGGTCATAAATGACTGATAACTGGAAAGTGTGCAACGGATGGCCTAGATGAGCACATGCACGTGTTTGTAACGTAGGTTTTTGTACTTGACTCTAGCGCAACCAAGCTCGGCGCAAAATTGAACGAAATTAGTCGGCTCCCGATGACCTGGAAAGCAGATGAACCAACTGGCTTAGACAATGTATAGAGGCCCAAATATGCAAAACAGAGACGTCCCGGGAGCTGCTATATAACAAGCCGGCTGAATTAAAATCAAAATCAAAAAGGAATGCCCGCACCCAGGATCGAACTAAGGACCTCATCATGTCGTGGTGATACGAGTGATGCGCTCTACCACTGAGCTATACGGGCTGTTTGATGCTACCATGATCCTGGTGAGAGGCTCATGTGGAGAGACAGGGCGTTAGCCCGGTGAGAGGGGCTACTCGCGCAACCCCAGTCCCCGAGGAACTGCACTCGTGCATGTGCATGCATGTCCCCGAATGACTGACATGACATGTATGCGAAATACCGCTTTTGGAATCCGATAATACCATTAGACGATAACGATAACGTCTTCTTTATCTGCAAGAGTCAGCAGCTGAGTTTTACTCCCATTCTCTTGGGCTCAATACGTCATAATTTTATGTCACAAGTCGATCAATCACCGCAGTTCCAAACTTCAAAGATAATACTAAACAAAGTTCAAGCTCGGTGCCACGAAACCCATGCAAACTGTAGCAGAATAACTTGGATGGAAAGATTTCTATTTTCCCCAAAATGCAGCCGGTTGAAGCAAGGCAAACAGTCTAATTCGTCGAGATAAGGGGATGGCGGGGAAAACAAGGGGGGAGGGGAAAAGTTTGCTGTAGTCAACCAAGTATTAAGGCGCGATTTCATTTCCATCGGACGTTTTTGAAGACTCTTTGGGGCTGCTGTAGAGGCGGAACTGGAAGAAGATGACAATGTCTTCAACAATTGTTCCAAGCGATCCTAGCAGCCACGGTATTGTCTTGACAATATAGCTTTTCTCTTGGGAGTATGCGACCAGACTAACGCCATAGGTCAAGTTGCCCGTGAGGGAGAGCATGAAGAAAAGCAAGGCAAGACCTGTGGAGTATCGTTAGCATCCCATCGTTTTGAACTGCTCCTTAGTTGTGATCCTGGTTGCAAACCTACCTTCGCACGACTTCTCCTTGTAGTTCTTGTAAATTTGTGGTAGTCTCGCCAGCAAATAAAGCGCAGCGCTCAGGTATCCCATGGTCAGTCCAAATGCTGTCACCGCATCCCCCGCCTCAGGGACATCTGGAACGTCTGTGTGATCGCCCCATGCGCCCATGCCGTACGACACAAAGAACCCGGCCGTTCCAACTACGTAGACCGCTATCAGGCTCAGGGCGTTGTGCAGCCAAGGGTGCGGGTCTGGGGTTTCGTCTTCGCCCGTGATGCATCGAGCCAGCGGATCGAGGTTGGAGACGTCGCGTGCCATGGACGAGTGGCGTCTCTGCGAGCCCGGCAGACCTGCCAAGCTGGACCTGCGTCGCCGACTGAGCAGCGGTTCCTCCTCGTCCGGTTCGTCCTCGACAGCCCTCGAGTCTGCATTTTGTGTCTCGGCGTGCCCGTTCCCGTTCAAGCGAGCTTCGCGGCGGGCGTTGAGTGCATTATAGTAAACGCATTGGGTGATCAGGACGACATCGGCGAAGCAAAAGTACACGGCGAGTGCAACGGCCGTCGGGGCAAGTCTGGTCGCAAGGGCGCCTGGTTTGAACCAGATTCAGTCAATAACATCCTCAGGGCATATGATTGGCCAAAAAAGAGGCCTTGAGGGCACAAAGATTGCAAGAAATGTAGAGTGTACCTAGCAAATTGGCTACATCTCCCAACAGCCAGACTATGAGGAAGGCCATAGATAAGCCCTCGGCGCTCTTGGTCTTGTAGTTTGTTATAAGCTGTGGGAGCAATAAACAGATCCATGCGGTCAGACTGATGCTCCCAAAGACTCCCGAGACCGCCTCGTTCACCGGTGGTGTTTCAATGAAAGCCGCAATTCCCCTGGCAGTGCCAGCGGCTAATAGCACTGACACCATGTTGTCAAGGGGCGAGGGAGATGAGTCGATCGAGTGCAATTGTGTAAGGATTGCTTTGTGCGCGCGCGCATGTGTGTCGAGTTTTTTTTTTTTTTTCTTTCTTTCTTTTTTCGCCCTGGTCTCAGAGGGAATACATCAAATCAAAAGGAAAAAGTCAGTTGGAGTCGATTCCGAGGAGAAGATCAAAGTATCTAGTTCCCAGCGAGGGGCTGGTCAGACGATCTCTGTCAAGCAAGACGGTTGAGACACAACCCCGTCAGGTGCTCATGGACGATAGCTTATCTTGAGAATATTCTTAGCGCCGCCAACTACGTAGTCAGTTTGCGCCCTACCTGCTTCCAAGATAAGATCAGCGTACCAGTTTTTTCATGGTGGAGTTTCAATGGCCAATTGGAATTACGGTTTTGGTAAAAGCTAACATGCTTTCATTTTCCCATATTTGGCCCAGCATGCCTACCCCTCGTCCCGTCTTTGACGACCTGTGCGCATTTGCAGACGAGGTTAATCCGTGGGGTTTTCCTTTCCTTTTTGTTATGTTTGATTTTGTGTCCCGAAGCGGTGGGCGCCATTTGGTTTTGTTTACAAACAAAATCTGTAGGCTTTCTCAGCCTCGACGGCAGTAACGCTAACAACCAGAAATAGAACTATCGGTCAAAGCTGCCTTTGTTGCTATTATTACTAAGCCCCATATTGGTTCGCTCTTTTTGTCAGCACCTGGTAAGCGTAACGTCAGCTTCCCCACGGCGAAAAAACGAAAAAAAGCAGCCCCTCTGTTGGTCGCGTAGTGGAGCTTTTGTCGTTACAACATCGCCATCGCATGCTTGCTTGTGTCTAAAGCATCTCAGCGTTGCGCCAGGCTTTGCGCGCGTTACTCGATTAAACCCAAGTGGGTTCTATCACTTTTTTTTTACTTGCCAAGAAGTCTTGCACTTGTCCTAGGTTCTTTACCTTTCGTTTAAAAGCATCTCGTTCTCGCTTTGTCAAGATTCCTGTAATCATTTGAAAGCAACCTCACGCTTCTTAGGCACCACACCAAAATTCTATCGGTAACTGCTGGTGACTTCTCGACAGCATCTCGAGAATCCACCACAATTCCTCTGCTTATATGAAGCGTGTCATCACCCTCGTTGTATCTTTGTTGATCGCTTTAATCTCTATCCTCATCTACAATACTCCTGCTGCACAGAACACACTTGTCAGCCTGATATCCCAAGACCAAATCAGCTTCTACAAAACTACAGTGTCGTCTATGCTTAACGTTGCTAGATCAGCCATGTCAAAGTCTACGTCCGGTGCCCCTGCGGCCGCTCTCCGCCATGCCAAAATCACGCCTCACAAGTCTTCCTCCCGCGGTCATGCGGATCATGGCTGGCTCAACACCTACCACTCCTTCTCGTTCGCGAACTGGTACGACCCGCGATACATGCACTTCGGCTCGCTTCGTGTTCTGAATGAGGACCGCGTCAAGCCAAACTCGGGCTTTCCTACTCACCCCCACTCCAACTTTGAGATCTTCAGCTATATCCTGTCCGGCGAGCTCACCCACCGCGACAGCATGCTGCGCAAGGGCCACGAGGGCAACGCCGGGGCCGACAAGTTCTACAGGATGCACCGGGGCGATGTCCAGTTCACGACGGGCGGCACTGGCATCTCGCACTCCGAGTTCAACGAGCACAATTCTGATACCGTCCACTTCCTACAAATCTGGGCGCTGCCGTGGAAGAAGGGCCTCTCGCCCCGCTATCACACGAGACACTTTGACGACGAGGACAAGCGCAAGGGATTCGTCACGATCCTCAGCCCGCTCAAGGCTGGTCCGGAAGCGACAGCTGCCGAGGAGAAAGAGGCCGTGCCGGCCGTCGACGGCACGATACCGATCCACGCAGACTTTGCCATGGGCGCGGGTCTCATAGTACCCGAGCAGACTTTTACCTGGAAGGTTGGCTCGCAGGGCACACAGGCCACCAAGCGCAAGGTATACGTCCATGTGCCCATGACGAAGGGCGGCAAGGCCAAGGTCCGTCTGGACGGAAGGGATGACGCGGTTCTAGAGGAGGGCGACGGCGCGTTTGTCGATGGGGTGAACGCCGGTGACAAACTCAATTTCGAGAGCATCGGCACTGCCGAGGCCGAGGTCGTCGTCTTGGATACGGAGTAGATATTGTGGCCCTAATGGAACATATGGGTGTACTGATTTCTTGTATAGCGTTTTCTTTTATGTTAAGATATCAATCAAGTTTTTGAAGGCTTTGCACTGTTTTCGGGTTATGGTATATGAAATATCGGTGACAATTTACGTATATATATATATATAATTTCAGTTTGCTGCATCATATAGCTTCCCTTCTCGCTTTGTTCCAGTCACTTGAATCCAGATGCTGCCAAGGGTGTGAGTGTTGGGACTCTCGCCACGATGCAAGTCAGTATCTGTCCTCACTACCAGCTGCCGACAAGTTTGAGCGTATGGATTTTTTGGTGATTGATTCACATATAGATAGGAAACCAGTGTTCTCAATATCGTAAATATCCATCCTAAGGTAGCATGAAGCCGTATATGCGTCTCCCTGGAAATTTACACTTGCTGCAGAAGAGCACAAAAGTGGCATCTAGTCTAGGTCCTATTGTCTTCAAAACAACATGTCTATACACAGCTGTTGGATCCTCAATCTCGATCGGGTTTGCTGCTCCGCACCGTACAAAATACATGGTCGAAAATGGTACACCAAGCTGCCTTGCGGTGGACTTCAGGTGTAATATGCGCAACATCAACGGAATATAAACTCGTATAGCGGAAGTTCTCAGCGTGTAATGGGAGCTTACAGCTCGACAGCTTTGCATCCGGCCATGTATGTTCTCTACGCTATTTATATCCTTGTGATAGAGTTGCGAGTGATTATGGACCAGCGTCTATGTGCTGTTCAGCTGGGAGTGCATGAGTCCTCTGGCAATGAGGATCAAATTCAAATTAGCTTGTTGTGAGCGGCGGGTAAGCATACCGAGCATCCCTTCTGGTACACCTCTTCATATCTGATCGTTATCGATCTACCCTCCGTCTGGATGTCGAGGTGGATGATGCTCTGTCCAAGTATCCGGCAGTCAACTGCAGGCAGCAAAACGGCAAGTACGGCTCGTTATTTCATGTTGCCTGCCTAAAAACCATGGCCAAGGTGCTAGAGTAAACACATATACTGAGCCTAGTCCAGACCAATGGTTCACTACTTGACATCCCAAGCTATTAATGCTTGTGCCAAGTGTACAGGTGTCATCGACTCACATAAAAGGTGTCAGTGCCCAACTCATATCTTTTGGGCTTGCAGGAGTCAAGATTCAGACATGGAAGAAGTTTAAAGGAAGCAGATTGTGTCAGACAAAATGACAAAAGCCAAAGAACTTTATGGTCCAGCATCAGAAGACGGTTGGACAACCGTTCGAATCTAAACACTTCATATCAGTTACAAGCAATACTGTAAATTTGGTTCAGTGCAACCGTCCCAGGGGCTCAGCTACCTACCGACCGTGATCTTGTTACCAGCGTAAGAAATGAGTGGGTTTCACACTTGGGCAGAAGCCCATCCTGGCCGACAAAGCATCCTTTTGTCTGCGACCATTTGTTGCCACCGGTGCTCCAAGATGGAGATTGAGCCTGACAGGCATCACTCGAACTTTAATCTGCCATGTTGGAGCGGAACGGCAGCAGAAACGACAGCTGCCAGAGCACCTGGGGAGACAGCAACGAACCTGGGGGCCGACAGCGACGGCAGTGGTCTGGACACAGGACATGTGTCAAATACAGATCGTGACAATGCGGTTGGCGAAGGGGCAAAACGACGTCAGCGTGGACGCCGGCCTAGCCCTATTCCTGACTTGATACGGGACGCTCCAGCGGGCCCATAACATTTCAAAGGATCTTTGCTTGCCGATATAAGAAAAAAAAGAAAAAAAAAAAGCCGCCACGAAATATGAGCTACCAAGCCAGCCTATCTACCTGGATAAGGTTCCCTGATGCGTGTCTTGGCTTGCGGCTCTTTCGGTCGGACCGCTGACACTCGCCGAAGGACAGTCCTAGTTCCAGCCCTCCCCCCACGTCAAGGCCGTGGAGATCTGGGTTGGAGGGCGTGAAGTGTGACGTGAGAGCATTCGAATGGCGACAGGTGGGCGTGGAAAGTCCGGCTAGTCTTACCCCGACCCCAAAATTGGCGGTCCACTGCAAAGGAAATGACTGATTCCCACGCGACGTCGTGTCAAGAAAAAGAAGAAGAAGAAGAAGCACAAAGAAAAAAAAATTCTCCGGTCCTGTCCGGGTGCAAGCGACCTTGGCCTTGGGGGGCATCTCAACGGCAGTTGTGTTGTAGCAATGGCGGCGAGTCAAGATGCAATCCGAGCCTCGACACGGAACCATGTTGAGGGGCGCGTGTAGAAACAGAGGGCATCGTCATCGTCGTCGTGCCACCTTGGATTTACAAGGTAGTATCTTACCTTCCCTTGTCTACCAACACAAAGGTCAAAGCTACAAGGTGTGCAGAGTTTTGCCTAGTATAGTATGCTTTCAGAACACAAAACCTTGTTGCCGGGGGGTGTGGTCAAGCAAGTCAAGTCAAGTCAAGCAGGTGAAGCTGCCATGACAAAACAAATGTGGATTATGCGGCGGGACAAGTAGGACTTGGCAAAACTTTTTGTCGATCTGAGGCAAGTTCCGGTTGCCAAGACCAACATAAGAGGTACTGTATTTCGAGAGGGTATGTATGACTGGCTCTGTGGTGGTGGATGGGCCTGATTAGTAAATAGTAGGATATAATAACCATCATGTCGTTGGCAGTTGGTATAGTTATTCGGAGGCCATGAAACATGTTTCTTGCGTGTGCGCGAGTCCTGCGTTTGTGGGCTGGTAATGCAATAATTTCAAACCCAATCATTGATCGCCCAGGGTATGCTCACATTGCAGGTGATGCCTGGTGGTGTTTGATTAACGAGCCAATGAAATAGTGAGCTTGTTGCTCAGACAACCACAAGACCAGACACCACCAGACAGACACCGACCAGTGAGAATTGACCTGAGCTCAACTCTGTGATAGGCGTGCTCTGTGGTGGCCTCAACCAGCGGCCCAGCGCAGCGACGGCAAAGATCGAAAGCGTAGTTTGGACGAGTTTGGCTAGTCAATCTACTCGATAGAGCAAAAGAAAGTAAACTTGACCAGGAAAAAGCAAAAATTAGTTTTCTTCTTTCCTTTCTGCATCACTGAACAATTGATTATTTTGCAAAAAAGTCCCAAATCGTGTGAGACAATTTGCATAATTTGGTCCAACCGACTTGCAGCTTTGCTTGCATCTTTTATCCACCGTAGCCCCTTTGTGCTGGGTACCCTCAAACCGCCAGCCAAAATGCAGCTCTCCCACCTCACCCTCGTACCGTTGATACTCGGCGGCCTCCCCGGGGCTCTGGCCTGGGGAAGTCTGGGCCACATCACGGTCGCGTACCTCGCGTCGCGGTTCGTGGCGCCGCAGACCGAGACCTACCTGCAGACGCTGCTGCGCAACGACACGGATGCCTACCTCGCCGGCGTGGCGACCTGGGCCGACAGCATCCGGTACACGAAATGGGGCCACTTCACAGGCGTCTTTCACTTCATCGACGCCAAGGATGACCCGCCGAGGTCGTGCAGCGTCGACATGGACCGCGACTGCAAGGACCAGGGCTGCGTCGTGACGGCGCTGCAAAACTACACGTCGCGCATGATGGACCTCGACCGCCTCATGGCGTGGGAGCGCGCCCAGGCCGCAAAGTTCGTCGTGCACTTCGTCGGCGACATGCACCAGCCGCTGCACGACGAAAACGTCGCCCGCGGCGGCAACGGCATCCACGTGCTGTGGCACGGCCGCGAGTACAACCTGCACTCGGTCTGGGACAGCGCCATCGCCGAGAAGCTGCGCGGCGGGGTCCGGCGCGGCCGTGGCATGTACGACGCCGCCAAGGCTTGGGCCGATGAGCTGGAGCGCGAGGTCAGGGCCGGTAGATTCCGGGCCGAGAGCGAGGGTTGGCTCGACGGGGTTGATCTAGCCGATCCCGTAGGCACGGCTCTCACATGGGCCAGGCAGGGGAATGCCTATGTTTGCAGCCATGGTAAGATTATCACAACCCCTTGCTGAGTCTTTACAATTCATTTCTTTATTCTGTCTTTGTTTCACTCCGGAGCAAATCCGTTAAACATCCTCAAACTTCTAGTCCTTCCCGAAGGCCCCGAAGCCATCAAAGGCCAAGAGCTCAGCGGTAAATACTACGAGGAGGCTGCGCCCGTCATCGAGAGTCAAGTCGCCCGGGCCGGCTTCCGGTTGGCTCGTTGGCTAGACCTCATCGTCAAGAACATACACGAGTCGTCGTCGGTTTCTTCGATTACCGACCTTTGACACGTTACGGGTTCTCCGGCTAGTTGTAAGTTATGAATCAGACGCAATCGTTCTGACGCGGGGAAGGGCGTTTGGAGCTAGACTAGAATGTGGTGTCGAAATGGAAGTTCGGGCCGGCGATTGATGGGCATGATCAGCGCCACAACACCATGACTCGGGGGTTGGGGAGTGGCCTGTTGATGCCCATTCGTTTGTTTCCATTCAGCCATCTAGAAAGTAATATGGATGATCATCTATTGGGCTTCTCAAACAGCAAACAACTGAGATGATTCCGTCATATACCAGGAACAGACTATTCGCATGTCAAGTCAGTTAGGCAGATTTGCAGCTCTTTTCGTCATAGTGAGTTATTGTGCGTCCTTTTATTCCTTACGTTTCCGCGGGTCAGTCATGCATGGCAGTGGCCGCCGGCGCTCGAGGCCAAAAAGGCAGCCGACCAATGGCAAAGTCTCGGCCGATACATCACAGGGTGAGGGTCCGAATGATGATTACGTAGCATATTGTCATTGCATATTGTCATTTCTAAAGACATCTATTTTCTCTGCGGCGTCGTGTCGACATGTCCTGTCCTGCTCCCTGTCTCGCTTCACAACGAGTGGTCCCCAATTCCAGCGGGGCAACCTAACACCCCGCCCGGCTTTAAACCGTTGAAGCCTACCTATCTCCTGCTGGTTAAACAAACCAGAGTCCCCATCAGGGGCCAAATTGGGAATATCGGCAGCAGAACGCAGCAGTGCCAAGAGTTTAATTGTAGTAAGTTATTAAGGTTAAACTCGCACGAATAACCCGCCGTCTGTGCCAATAATGCTCCGACCTACCTACACCACGAAGCTGGCCCTACGACTTGTTCAAGTTCAGACGGTTCAAGCACGAGCGCCATACGTGGGAAGATGAGACATATATATCATATTATGTGCTACATGCCATATATATATATCGTACGCCCCAAAGAGCAGAGTTTCGATCGAGACAAATGAAACAATTTTGAATGTTTGTCAAAACAACTTTAATAGTTTTAATAGTCAAGAGACGGTCGCGCGGATTCAGTCAATCGTTTTCCATCCCGCAGAGAACTGGATAGTCACACCTTGGTTTCAAATTCCTGCTGCCTATCGCTCAGGATTCTGTTCAATCCCACCGCTTAGAGAAATTAACAGAATCTTACGTCGGTTAATCTCATGTTGGGAGACCGGCCGCTTGGGAACCATGAAAATTAGGACAGGAGTCATATCCCAGCAAATCCATCTGAATTGAAGCAGTCCAAGATCTTGGTTATCACATCCAAGAACATAGAATATTGTGGTTGATGGATCCAGCACTTCAGTTGGTTTACGCGTCAAAGTGTCAGTCTGAAAAAAAAAAAAAAAAAAAAAAAAAAAAAAAAAAAAAAAAAAGCACCAAGGTAGGCTATGGGTATGTGGGTAAAAAATGTGACATTGTTTCATAGAGAATTTACGGTTCTCTCAATCTCGTCTCAAGTGATCCATGTCCCCTAAAACGGTTCAGCAGCAACCCCTGTCATCATCTGTAACAAGCGCCCGCCAAACTAAAAAGCTTAGCTGCGAGCATGGCCCCCCTTCTCTTATTTTCTTTTCCACTTTGTACAGTGGCACGTTGCAACTTCCCCACAAGGCAGGGACCCGGCCTGGTAGAAAACTCGTACGATTTCGTTTGTGCCATGTTCGCTCTGTATCCATGGATCCCAAGTGGCTTGCTTGTAAGCGATCCAAGGGGTAGGCGTTTCTATACTATTTCTTTTTTTTTTTGTGTTGTTGAACTAGGGTCTAGTGATTCGAAATATCTTCTAAAGTTTGCCATGTTCCCTTCCTTCGAGCGGGAGTTGTTCGGATGACGTCAAAGCTTTCCTGGGGCAAAATAGTTTCAATTGAGAATCAAATGCCTTGAGTGGCAGTTGGTCTTGGCGATGAATGTGGGAAAAAAGGCAAACAATTAGGTGGGATTCTCATAGGTCCCTTGCCAACTCGGTAAGGGTAAGGAAAAGAGGAAAAAAAAAGACTTTCATGAATATTCCCCCCACCAAGATATGGACCTTTTAGACGCACGCCAACATGCACTTCCGTGTAATGACAGGTGGTGACTATTTATTGTGCATGCAGGACACATAGTTCTTAATTACAGTAGCGAAATGACAAGGTTTGGTGCGTATCGAAGGAATTGATGCCTGGGTTATCCACCTTGCGGGTTGTGCACTTTATCAATCGCTTATTCAATGCGTAGGAATCAGGATTGGGTAAAATTGATTTTATTTTTTCTCTCCCTCTTCCTTTCCGATATTCAATTCCACTCCGTTCGTGGCCCCCAACGGGTTTGAGCTCTACCTTGATGTTTATCACCGGCGCCGTCTAAGCGGTCGAACCTCCCTATGCTGTAATGACGCGTCCAGATGGACGGAATTTTAAAGTACGAGACAAGCGTTGCTATAAAGTATGATCCACGTGCCGTCCCCATAGTGCGTCTTTGGTAAAGATCTTCGAGTCTGCTCCATCTATGTGGTGTATCATCCACTGTTCTGCGTGTTTAAAGTATTTTATTAATCCTCCGTGGGTAAGGCCGAAGTGGGATTGGGAGGAGCGGCCAGCTTGGCGAGGTTTCTGTTGCTCCCATAGACCTCCGCTGCGTTCCGCGCTCTTTCGTGACCACCACCTTAATTTACGGGTATCGGCGTGTGAGTGTGTGCGTTTGTGCCTGTGTATGTGTGCCTTGCTGTCGCGTCACATCACTGTAACCGAATCCTCCCTATTTCAGAGTTGAAATGAGGCAGCGGGGCGGAGGCCCTGCATGTCACCCCTGGCGGCCCCAAGAGCCAAGTCTCGAAGCGATGTGGTAGAGCTCCACTATACTACCCAGCGAGATGGAGCCTCATGGGGACTAATTCAGCAAGCATGTTCCACGTCTGCAGCTGTCTCACCTTTGTGGTTTCTAAAACACAGGTCGTCTGCACTCAGAGGGACAATGCTAAAATGTCGACTCCAATGAAAAAAAAAAAAAATGCTTTAACAAACAGAACCGAGTTACCTTTCCAGCAGTTCTCATCTTGTCATCCTAACGGTGCATAATCTTAAATCTTTATTTTTGGCAAACGTCAGGAATACGAGATCAAATTTCTCCGTCAACCTGACAAGTTGCTCAAGGGGTTATAGGGAGCAGGATTTGTCAGCGACATGGATAGCTTTTAAGCCCTCCAAAATATGTTGTTGGTGCCCGGCAACACATCCGAGCCAAGAGAAAAGGCTCCACCTCTTCTTGGGCAGTACAGCCCTCTTCCTCTAGACTAGGGGGCAGAAGCTAAGTACTGAATAGCTGCAGAATACCAAGAAGTCACATCCCTTATATACTGTACATACAGATTGACGTCATGATAAGCAATGCGGTGAGATTTAAACGTTTCCGGGCTTCCGATTGTTCGCTTGGCTGGGAGGAGTGCAGGTCGGTCGCAGACTTGCATGGATTTAAATTGGCTGCTGACAAAAGTGTCGCAGTAATACCCCGGGGGTTGTTCATCTGGCTTCCTTCATGCTTTGTGATGAATCCAAACTGCAGTAGACTGGTTGTAACCAACGAGGGTTGCTCACTTGCTGTACTTGTGGCGTTATTGATCTTCGAAACGATCGTTCATCTCATCTGAGCTTTTGGTGGCCTAACGACATTGTCGCAAGTGTTTAATGCTAAGGTGACATTTTCTTCCTCTTTTCTTGCTGAGCCTAAGTGGCGACAAGAATAAATCTTACATGTTTGGTATGCAACATCTAGCTAAGAAGCAAAGTTGTTTGATCGTGTTTGCCACTGCGACGGGTTTGATTACGTTGGAAAAATTTCCTGTTCGATTGAGGGGAACAGATGGGATGAAAAATGGCTGATTACCCTAACAGAATGTCCCGATTAGGACAAGTTGACAGGCGAGCTAGGATGAGGGAAGTTTTGGAACAAAGCACGGGTGAAAACTTTAAATCTTATCTCCCTGTGGCGTTGCCAACTGGGACGGACCGGAAACAGTGTACTGTATGTACATCACGCGTCAATGCTGCGAGTTGCGTCTTCTTGATGTACCTATGCCGCCCTTGCCGAGGACGTTTTTCCTGCTTTTCTTTTTGGAAGATTTCCAGATCTCCCCGAGGGTTCAATCGGGGAACCAACTGTTCAGCATCAATCACTTTTTGTTTTAGTCTTGGCCCTAGAGATATACCGTTTAACGTAAACCGTTTATAGCTGCTGACCTGTCTGTCTGACTTGCCTCTTGATCAAGCAGAGATGTACCATTGGACGACGTTATATTCCCCGTTATCTTCGTTCAAACAACCTCAGACGACAGAAGGTAAAAAAAAAAGGCAGGCCCGACTGACAAGAGAACTCTTCGTCCCGTCTTCCATGGCCCCTCAACGGCAACTGCCTTTTGCCTGCAAACTTTCTGCCCAAACGAAGAAACGTACTCCACACTCTCAGATTCAAGGCTGGCCGGCATTTGGAAAGAGTTCTTTCCTTTTTCCGCCCGATCAACTTGAAATGAATACAACCTTAAGACTATCCGTGCTAAATCCGATGAATTCCCAGCTCCTTCCTCGTCGCCGTTGGCCGGGGCGACTCTTGCCCGGTTTACGTTGGATGGGGGGCCAGCGATAAATAAGGGTCAAGTGTCGCTCCTGCTTCATCGCCGCTGGGGTCCCGAAACCCGCCTCGCCTGGAAGGCCGGTAGCCGAGAATTTTGATTGGTCAGAACTCGTCAATACTGGAGACGGTGGGGTGATAGCGGGGGTTGTCCTAGGGGACGGCGCAGGGGTCCAGTCGGAACCTCAGACACTTGCAGCCGCATCTACGACACAGCTAAACGCCTGCTTCCCAGCACTAACAAATCCTGTGCCTGATTGCCTATCCTCTACGGTTAACTGCACGTTTTTGCTGACATTCTCTCCTAGCTACAGTACCTATCATATGCACCTCAGAGACGCGCTGCAACCTCGAGTACAGTATCAATTAAGCCAGCCAAACACTGTGAACTTGCACCAACCCTCAGAGTAGTAGGGCTGTCTGGAGAAAACCGGACACTGTCGTGTCGCGCAATTCTCTCTCACGTCTCCTTCCACAACCATTAATCCCTGCACGGGAAGCGTTTCGTGCTTGGTGCCTTGGTGACATCCCTTCTCCTTTTCCTCGGATAAGTCGGTCTGGTCGTGATCGACATAGCAGGTTTATCATGTAGCTGACGTTGGCCAGATCCAAGACAATGATTGTAGATTATACCACTGGATGAAAATTATGGTCCAAGTATCTCTAGTGTGTGCAGGCGACCTCCCGCTACCCTGGAGATTGAGATTCGGTGCCCAAGCAAGCGGGAGAGACAACAATTCAATGCGATGGGTGCATCGTGTTGCAGTCACCGTCTTGATCAAACCGGTGTGAGTTCTCGGTCCTGACCTTGTGGGAAAGGAGAAAAAAATAGAACACAAACGCTTATGTGCATCAAGGGTGCATTCAACATCGGATGAAGACGTGCAGAGTAGATTGCGCGTGGGCGTGAGGTTGGCGGGAGTGGTTAGCTAGTGCCCGTTCTGTTACTACACCAAGCTGCTTGTCAAGAGGTGTACGGACCAGGGCTGAGACTAGCCCCTCCGGGGTTTGAGGCTCAAGGCCCATCATCCATCAACCCTTGCGACAAGATCCCTGTCAGCTGGGTCTCCTTGCCTAGGATCCACGTCCTGGTCGTGTGTCCCTGGCTCATGTTTTGGGATCCTGGAGACTTAGCGTGCGCCCCGCCGGGCAGCCCTGGTGTATGCCAACCCGGTCCGTCGCATGCTTGGCGCACAAGGGGCTCGCGAAACGCAGACCCCATCAATATAAAAGAACAAAAGTCTTGGCTCGTCGGAATGCCTATTTGACCAGTTCCCCCCTTCTTATACAATTCCCTGACTGCTTCTTAATTCTTATTTTTTTCTCTTCAACCACTCCTTTTATTCTTTTTTTTCGTTTTGGCTGTGTGTGCTGGTTTATTCACTACTTCCATTCATTCGTTCCTTTATTGGATGCTAGTTGCAACACTTCCAACTTTTTAGTATCAGCAGTCTGTGACTTTCTACGGTCTGGCACCACCCCCGATTATCGTGGACTTTCGGCAAATCTATTAGTCTTTTTTTATTTCTCTCAAGCCAACCATCGCAGATTCGATTCCGACCGGCCGGCGACGGTGACGGATATATCAAGCTTGATCTCGACGACAAAAGCATAATTGTTTTTGGTTTTATATATTCACAACACACTTCAAGATGTTGATGAAAACAGCGCTGATTGCCCTTATGGGCATGACGGTCATGGTCGAGGCCACCATCCTTCCAATAAACGCCGTACCTATGGGCAAGAGGTTGGAGGCTAGACAGAACAGGGGACAGGGCCAGAATCGCGGCAAGAACAACAACCAGAACAACAACCAGGGGAAGAACAACAACCAGAATAACAACCAGGGAAAGAACAACAACCAGAACAACAACCAGGGAAAGAACAACAATGGCGGCGGCGGTGGCGGTGGCGGTGGCGGTAATACCTGTCTGCAGCAGAATGTTATCAACACGGCATCTCAAAGCACCGGCCAGCAGGGCGGCAACATCGAGGCTGGCCAGGTCGAGTCCAAGACGTGAGTTCAAATCAATGTTGCACTTCGCAATTGGGGCTATGTCAGGCTAACGAGAGATCTTAGTGACAACGCCAACTTCATCAACTTCTGTGCCGGCAAGACAATCACCAACGGCAAGCAAAACAGGGCCGGTTCTTGCAACCCAGTTACCATGGGTGAAATGCCGGCCGCAAGCAGGATGGTCTCCACTGTCATCCTGAACCCCAAGAACGGTGACAAGATCCCGGCACAGCAGTCATTCAACGTCCAGGTCAAGATTGCCAACATGAAGCTTGGTTCATTCACCAACGCTCAAACGACCTACTACACGGCTCCCCAGCAACTTGAGGGCGGCGTCATTGTCGGCCATACCCACGTGACCATCCAGGATCTTGGTGGCAGCTTGAACCCCACCCAGCCCCTTAACGCCGAGCAGTTTTCTTTCTTCAAGGGTATCAACGAAGCCGGCGATGGCGCCGGAGGTCTCCAGGCCGCTGTTGATGGTGGTCTGCCCGCCGGAAACTACCGTCTGTGCTCCATGGCTGGTGCGTCCAACCACCAGCCGGTTCTGATGCCTGTTGCCCAACGTGGTGCTCAAGACGACTGTGTTCGTTTCGAGGTCGTCAACGGCGGTGGCGGTGGCGGCGGCGGCAACAACAATGGCGGCAACAACAACGGCGGCGGCAACAACCAGCAGGGCAAGAACAACGGCGGCGGCAACAACCAGCAGGGCAAGAACAACAACCAGCAGGGGGCCAAGAACAACAACAACCAGCAGGGCAAGAACAACAACAACCAGCAGGGCAAGAACAACAACCAGGGCAGGGGCCGTAACACTGTCGGAGCCGCCAACGCGCCGGCTGTCGAGGACTCTGGTGACTCGGCTCGTCCCTTCCGTGTGAACGGGGAGACCTTTGTCAACCGTGCGGCCGCTGTTCAGCGTGCGTGCGCCATCCAGAACAACGCCTGCTCCGACGCCGTCAACAACGGCGGCGGTGGCTCCTTGGATGATTGCCGCAAGCAAGAGCAGGCTTGCAACGCCAACGCATAAGCAGTGATCGGTCTGTCGCCTTTCTCTGTTGTCACAGAATTTTTCTCTTGGGGGCTCATTTCCTCGCCGTCTTTGATTTCTTTCCCTCTCACCTGACAAGACAAAAAAAACACCCGGGGCGGTCGTTCCGGGGGATGGCATATACCCTCTTTACTCAACTACCCAGTTTAGAGTGCCTCCCCCGTCGTTCTTGGAACGGCAATACCCGCCACCGGGAGGGATGGAAGATATCAGAGGCGATTCTACGCGGGTTCGTCTGGGTCATTTTGTTGGGTTGACGAGGTTGGACTCGGTTGGTTCTACTCCCGCGACTCTTTTTTTTTGGTTTCTTTTTCGTGTGGGTTGGCTCAAGATTTTCTATATAGCGTTGCCGGAATCCACGATGATCGTCTATATATACCTCCCCTTGTCATTGATTTTCCTTTATTCTCTCCTATCTTATAACGCTGCTAATGGAAGTTGAATTATTTTTTCGTGATATTTTCCTCTTAATTCTGCGTCTGACTAAGAAGCTAAGCATTTAACCTTAACATAAGTCGGGCAGTCAGTAATCAAGGCCTTGACAAGCAGTTGTTATTTTTCGACGTCAACACAATGCAAATGTCGCGCCTCAGGGCACAATATGTCTCATGTGTCTGATGTCTCAGATAGCACTTGGTAGCGATGAACTCCCAATCCGACATCAGTGCGGAGGCAAGACGTCCCAAGTCCTCAGGCCTTCGAGAAAAATACTACGCGTACAAACAAAGAGGGTTGGGACCATAGGCGGGACGTTTGAGAGTCGGGTCTTTTTTTTTTTTTTCTCCCTTGCGACGAAACCAAAGGCAACGGCTCCATGTCGTGACCAAAAAGACCAAAAAAGGAGCAAAAGGAACAAGAAAAAGACAACGGGTGTGGCTGCATCTCTGCCATCCCCGCCCCCTACTCTGTGCGTCATGCACGAAAAAAAATAAAAAAAAAATAAAAAAAAATAAAATAAAGCAAATAAAGGAAGGTGAGAAAATACTCGTCGAGTTTCTGTTCCCGGACTTGCCGCCCAAAGGATCTGCTTCAGCCGTGTCTCAGGACGGAAACGTTAGCCTCCCCTTCCCCCTTGTGAAATTTCTCAACCGTTCGTTCCCCACTCCAACTTGCGCTTTGCTAGCCGTTTATCCGTTGTGGGAATGGATTCAATCTGTAGGGATCTCGCGTCAAAAAGCGTGGCTCGAGTGTTGTCAATTCGATTCACACTGCCTTCTTCCCCCTTTTTTTTTTCTTCTTCTTTTCTACTATTCTTCGCTCTCTTTTGTCCTCCTTCGCATCGGTGGCTTGTATTTCGCTTCCCATCTCACCTGCACGATGTTTGGTTTGCTATGATCAAAATTCATTCAATCAAGCAAAGCGCAAAGGTAATTTATCAGACATTTCCCATGCGCCCCCAGAGTCAAGGCATACCCCTGTCTGTCTGGTTGTCTTGATCGCTGGTAGTGATGCTGAGCTTAAAGCCGCTTTGGCAACCCATCAATCGCACACAATTTACCACGTGGCAGGCTACATCTTAAATAGTATGCATCTACTGCATTCCTCTCGTCTTTTCTTTTTTGTCTCTTCATCGGATTAATTACCTTCTCTCTTACTCCTCGTAGCATATCCCCCTAGGTGTAAAAAAAAAAAAAAAAAAAGCGAGCGATTGGAGCATCAAAATTACTAGATTCGAGTAGAGTATAAGAAAGAACATTTGGGGTTTCAATCAGGCAAGTATTTCATTACTGAGAGCGTTTCATTTTGATTATTCTACAATTCAGTTCTGCCAACGCTTGCAGTGAACGACTGATGAGCGCCTGGATCAAGGTATTACCGTTTCCAACATTTAGGTGACAAACCGGTAACCACATGAAGAGGTTACGGTTTGTTGCAGTCTCTCCCGTTGCAGTCTCTGGCATTTCAATTCCACTGAGAGCTATTCTCCCTCGATGTGTAGGTTTGAGGCAACCCGATATCGTTTCTCTACAATGCCTTTTACCTATGGATTGCCCTTTCAAGTGGTTCGAGTCGGATCACCAATTGCCAACGTCAAACAATGTCGGCTATACTCGTTCCATTACCATAATTATACCACGATCATGTCGAGTATCTTTGCATTTAGATTGCCATCCATGGGTTTAACCAACAACGCTTCGGGGGCATCGTGTGGAAGGGGTCATATCTGGGTAACTAAATATATCCCAAAACATGTTTCTGTCCTGTCGACCATTTTGCCCTTTATGGGTATGGGTCAAACAAGGACATCCAACAGCTCCAACCCAAAGCCCACAGCAATACCTACACGGATGCCACGAAATTGATGCCGAGATCAACGACGCAGAGATACAAGGGAGAAAAACATAATGAATCAATCTTTCGTCCGATGAACTTTGAGCTGTTTCCCGATGCGCGTTGAAACGGAACAAAAAGGGTCGATGGGTAATGGGGCTTGCGTCTCGGGATAGGACTGTGCGGACGGATGCGGCAGTCATAAGCGACGTCAACCACGAGCTGTTGGGTTCGCATAGCCTGCAAGCGAGTGGCTCGCCGTCGCCACTGCGCCAGGGCTGGACACGTCACCGGCGCCACTGACGTGCATGGTGCCGGCACTTGGTGATTCTTGGGACGCGAGATCGCCGGGTTTGCCCTGGTGATCAGGCGAGCCGCTGGCTGTGGTCACTGCGGTAGCTACGTGCTGACCAACGTCCGGGGCTTCCTCTCCACGCCTCGCCTCTGCTACGTCGGGGAGTGGCGGCAGCGGGGACTGCGGAGCAGTGGGTGCGGCCCCCATGCCTTGATGCGAGGCTGCGTTGTCTGCCGTCTTCGAGCCTTGCAAAGTCGGCAGGGTTGACGACCTGGGCTCCTCCGACCTAGTGCTCGGGAACCTCCTGACGCCGATGCCAAACACGCCGCTCTCGGCATCGCTCACGTCGATCTGCTCTTGCGCCAGCCACCGCCGGTGAAGCATCTGCGCCGCCATGCTCACGGGCGAGTTCGGGGGTGGCGACCTCGGTGGTGTGTGGTGGCTCGGCGGCGGGCCGCCGTAGTCGGCTGACATGATGGTGCTGCGGTGGACCGGCACATAGATGGTGTCGCCGTCGACGATGGGCGGGGTCGGGATTGCTGCCACTTGCCGAAGCTGCTGCAGTACCGGGGACCCCACGGGCGGGCTGTGGTGGTGATGGTGCGGGTTGTTGAAGATGCTGAGCTGGCCGTCTTCAAGCTGCCATCCATCGGTGCCGTGTCGTTTCTCGTAGTCCTGGGTGTCTCCGTCACGGGTTCCGTCAGCGGTACCATCGCCGGCTCTGGTTGGTTGGTAAGTCGAAGACGAAGTGCGGGCAATCCGAGTATGATGTTGGTACTGACCATAACCGCTCCCTGCATTTGAGCCCTTTCCCGCTGATGAGGAGCCGCCGCTTGCATGTCCTCCTCCGCCTTCATCCTTTATGTGCCGCATCATCGATGATGCCGAGCCTCCATGTTCGGGCTGACTTGCTCTTGATTTCCGGCTTCTACTCCCACACAAGTAGAAAATGGCACCAATGATGATTGCTAGCACCGCCACACCTCCAAGTACACCCCCCACGATGATGCCAATTGGCATCTCTGACTGCGCAGCTTGTGGATCTCTGGACGCTGAACCTGACGGCATGCTGTTAACGGTGGGATGGGAGGCGGCGCTTGGCTGGACGACGGATGGTGAGTCTAAGGCCATGTCGTGTTGCATTTGTAGCTGGTCCTCCATGACCTATATATCGGCACATTGAGTATCACATCGGTATGTCTGCATGAAAGGACTGAACCTACATTGATTCCTCCCACCATGGCGTATCTGTTGCAGTCGTCTCCAGCCGAAGAATAGAAGAATACAGCATTCGAGTCGGGGAGGGTAAGGCGCCATTTTGCCGGAGACTGAGTTCATATTCAGAGCCAAAGGGGGCAGGTCAGCAACATAAGCACCGGGTATACAGCCAACAAAAGCAACCGTTGCAGCTGCAAGCCCGGTCATGCCATGCTCGGTATCAGACGTACCGGGCTTTTGTTGTCGATAAAACCCGACCAGAACCCCTGCCTTCCCGTGCCCGTATTCTCATAGGGAACGCAGGGAAACATGTAGGCTGACCTGACGACGCTGTAGTTGCCAGGGTAGAAGTGGAACTCGATCACATCTCCCGCCCATGCACTGGTAATGTTGGGGACGAACTCGCGCCCATTCTTCCCGACCGTGACGATTGACTGAATTGCGCGGCGCACACCAAGAAGCGGCGATGCCGACGCCGGGTCGCCGTCGACCTGCGGATGGTCAGCCATGCACGCCTGTGCCAACCAGCAAAGGACGAAGCCTCCGACTGTCACCCGCGGTATGAGCCGGCGCGGAGGAGTGGGACCAGTAGCCATGGCGGCGAGCCAAGCCACTTTGTAATTGGGGTTGTCAACCTGAGAGTATAGCCGATTTACCTGCCTTGGGTGTGTGAGTGGCATGTGTGTGGTAGCTGTTGATGTTGATATACTTCCCTTGCAGCGGCCGTTGGAGGGGCTAGTCAAGTGTGTTTGTGCTAGAACAGGCCGGGTCTCTCGAGGCCCGATGGCGACAACAACTGTGAGTAGAAGATAGCCAGTGACTCTTTGTCGGGCTCTAAAGCGAGAGTGAAGAAATCGATGCAGGTGGCACAACCGGGATCGCACGCTTCACCAGTTCATCCCATCATCAAGGTGCACCTCGTGGCCAATGTTAGTCGGTGTGTTGTTTGTACGCACCCTGAGCGGCTTTTCCTGTGCTCGCATCATGCGGTCGGTCGTCTGGCTGTTGTTCTGCACGCCCGCCACAACCGTTTAGGGATTGAATTTTGCGTGACGTGAGCAAGACAAGTCCCCTTTTGACATGAATCAGATGCGGCCGGACCAGATCCAAGGGTCCAGCGATAGGCTGGGGAGGTCTATATTGCATATTTGAGAAGTGATTTTTGCCCTGTTTTATTTATTTTATTTTTCTTTATGGCGGGAGAATTGCGTAACCTATACCGGCCAAACACTTGTTTGTTCTTGGAGATGCACCCCAGTCATAACAAAATATGGAACTGTGGCTTGGGCGATCTGTTTATCTTGAAAAAGAAAGATAGCACACTCTCGAGAGACAACGGTCAAGGAAAGTAGGAGCCGATATATCTGGAGAAATCCGGGTAGCAATCAAGTAGAGGGCTGGCAAGAAGGGCTTAGACAGACCATGCAGCTAGCCTTCGACCCTAAGTTCTTGATCTTAATCTGTCATGCAGGTTCCCTGCCTTGAATGGTTGTCGGATGGACGGCATGCTCCTTGTGTTGAATTGTGTTGAACTCCAGGACGAATGTTACATAGCCCTGGTCACACAGGAGTTGTTGGACACCACATGCAAACCATGCAACATCGTCCAACACGAAACTTGGATTACAAAGTGTGACAGTCATTACTTGCCCATCGAAAAGTGTGAGACCAGACTTTGATAGACGACACACTCGGTAATAATCAAATTAAACACCCTTATGACCTGGTTCGTCCGGCTGGCGATCAGGCAGTTAGGCTTTAATTATTTCATTGAGGGTTGCTTATGTGTATCTGTGTCTTGAAGTCAGGATCGGATTCTTCATTGGTCGAGAACCGCATACCGGTAATTACCCAAGGCCGGGGGTGCGAGGGGAGAAGTGCGTTTTCGAACAAGTCTGCGTGATGTTTGAAAGGGATGGAGTGAGAAACTTGAGAGTATAAGACGGAAAAGTGGAAAGTAGCATGCACCAAATGATGTGAGAACAGTCAGGAGGGATTTCTGAAAACTGACAAGCATAAATGATCCAGCACATTAGAAAATTACCTACGGCAGGAGAAAAAGTATTGATGTAGGCGGTCCTTGAATTACATGGCTCTTGCTAACTGCTTTGCAATGTCACGGAGGAGGACCGAGTTGAACGAGGAGAATTCATGGAAAGTGTACGGGCATCAGTATATAATATATACACGATGCTTCCACATTCAAGGTTCTATGGTGTAATGGTTAGCACATGAGGTTCTGAGTTCCTTACAAGTTCTTCAGTTCTAACATCCTCATGATCCCGGTTCGATTCCGGGTAGGACCTTTTTCTTTTGCAATTTTTTTAATTGGTTTCAATTACACTGCTTTATCTAGTCAGTTATTACCAGGGACATGCATCATGCGAGCGAAGGCTAGATAAACTAGCTTGGAATTGGATCGACGCTTAGAAAGCTTTTTTTCAGTTCTACTTTTTTATACATAACTTTGAAGACTTAGTACCGTTGTGAAGTTCTGTGGGTGGGCAGCCAGCCACCAGAATTTGAGGTTATTTTAATGCATTTTCAAGGTGGGTCCCGCATCTTCCTCGTGCCAACCTTACTCAATTGATTGTTGTTAAGTTTTAGCCTGCAAACTGGTGTACAGCTACTTCCTAAACCTGGGCGGCCTAGGTGTTTTACGATTGAAGACTTTTTTTTTTTTTCTCTTTTTTTTTCTTTTTTTTCTCAATCACCCCAGTAAATCACACCCAACGCTCTGCACCAAAAAGTTCTACCACGTCATCCAGTCCAATACATCTCCATGATAGTATTTCTTTCTTGTTGGAAAAAGACTACCGTAGTCGCCAGTTGCGTCTACGGATAGTTTTGTCTGCGTGTAACCCAAAACTAGCTTGAAATACAGTCAATACGCCTCGGGAAGTCTCCGAGGTGTCGACGGTAAAGTCTCCGAAGCCCGCATACAGTCTCGGAAAGTATGCGAGCAGTCTGGACTATCATCACGGCTTTAGCTGTCAGGAGATAGACGGATACCGTCAATTGCCCGATATGGCACTGAAGCATCTCATGTATTTGTTTGCGAGTTTGTCCCTGTCTGTCCATGCCTACTTGCCAACGATATAACGGCCCTATCCATTCCTCTCCTTCTGTATTTGGGTTACTTCTCCGGCATCACCACTTGAGCATCCAGACCTTAACAACACTTGGACAATACTAGTTACAATTTGAAGCAACATCCACAAACGTGGTAACATAAAAATGGCTGCATCCAAGACGCCCTCCTTCCCCCACCTGCTCTACGTCTACCCCTGGATGCCCTTCCGGCGGCGCGTCATCATCCACCGCGAGAAGGGCATCCACGACGCCGTGGAAGTAGTCCCCATCGAAATCTCCACCTAGATCGTGCTCCTGGACAAGCACAAGGACTACTACCCTCCCAAGCCGCCGGGCAGTCTGCCCATACTCGTTCCTCCCGGCGGCCCACGACGGATCACCGCCCATCAAGATCGGCCAGTCCATGGCGATCCTGAACTACCTCGAGGACATGTGCGCCGCGGGCGCCATGGAGCTCCCCGGCGCCCGCGAGGGAGATGCTGCGCTGAGTCAAGCGCGCCCTGGCGGCCGGCAAGACCATGCTGAGGGAGGACCGCGAGCGGCAGGCCGTACACACCAGTGCTTTGCCCTCATGGCTACTCGCGGTGCAGCGGTCAACGTGGCCGACGTTGTGCTCTACCAGTTCCTCGAGTTTGTCGACGACTGCTACGGCGTCGACATCACCGTCGGCTCGGGAGAGGTCGTGACTAATGTCTACGGACTTCAAGTGAAGGATTCGTTTCCTATGTTGGTGGAGTTTTATACCGAGTTCAAAAAGAGAGACTCTGCAAAGAGGACCGAGGGTGCCGGCGAGAAGCCTCCTGCGTGGGCTCTGGCTGTCATGACCAAGTGGGCCGATGGTGTTTTGTAAAAAAAGACTTGAGCATTGTGGATTTTTGGCATGTAATAGATATATGACTTTACAAATTAACTGGAGGGCACTCCTGGTGCGCCTCTCATAGGCTATTCGACAGTTCTATGGCTTTTTCCATCTTTTCGTTGTTCGTTTCTTGAAAAAAAAAAAACAAAAAAAAAAACAAAGCCGCCTCGACGTCATACAAAGTTGCTGCTCTTGTCTCAGATATTCTCTACAAAGTAAACTCATAAATCATAACAACATGCCAAATACCAAGTGGCCCACAACGAGCACCGCCGCACACGCCCAAAACTCAGACTTGCTTGGTTCACCGGTCGCCTTGCCCGCACCGCTCTTGTCCTGCGATGAGCTGGGAATGGGAAGCCCCTGGCCCGGGGAGCATTCGCCGACAAAGTTAGCGGCCGCACCTTTGGGGCTCGCCGGGATCATCTGCTCGTTGCTGCCGCAGTTGGCATAGGGCGCCATGAAGATCATGTTGCTGCCCTGGTCAAAGACGGTGTAGACGGAGCGCATGAAGCTGTCTCCCAGCAGCGCCGTGACGCTGCCCGATTTTATAGGCACGGCACCGAGGACGCACGTGTTGCCGCCCGCGTTCCAAAAGAAGTTGCGCCAGGGGATGCTGATCTTGAAGGAGCCGTTGTTGAAGCTAAAGTCGAACGAGGCCTCTGCCGGCAGCTTGTCGCACTTTATAAAGTAAACTCCTCCTTCCGCGTTCCACAGCGCGTTGGAGTCGATGGCCATGGCCGTGACGATGGTCGACGGCAGGTAGCTGAGCGTGGATCCCGAGTCGATGACGATGGGGATGTTGGCGCCGCTGTACGTTTTGTTGTTGGTGCTCTTTGTCAAATTGATGCTGTCCATCGACACCCAGTACCTCCGTATCTCCTCCTTGCCCTGTGGGCCCAGTATCGGCATCTGCGCGAGCTTTCCCGAGAACTTTTTGGTGTCGACACCGCCAAACGAGAGCACGCCGCTGTTGGTGGCATCTGCCGACCCGAGGGCCACGGAGAACGCCCGGCTTTTGGTCACGTTCTGGAGGAAGAGGTCGTCCACCATGTTGTTGTACTGTAGGTTCACGCCGTTGCCGAACCCCAAGCCCATGATTCCCTCGTTCAGGTCCTTGCTGGACGTGGCAACACCAAATATGACATTGCTGAGCGAGATGCCTTGAGTTCGCGGTCGGGTAAAGTCAGTTGTGCTGCCGGAGAGCCTACCGAGACCTGTGGAACAAACTCACTGCTATTGGGGATGGATACCGAGTCCTTGTAGTATGTAATGTTCACGTCGCCCTTGCCATATGGAATGTTGTTTGATGTTGTCGAGGCTTGTGCAGTGCTTGACTGTCCCGGGTTGTACTGGCCATTGGCCACGCATTCTGCCTTTTGATCTTGGCTTTTGACCGCTGAGCAAACGGGGTTGACCCAAAGCTCATCGGAACCCGTGTCTATGGCAACCTTGACCTGCTGACCAGGGGTTCCTATGCTCACTGGATTTGCGTCATGAGTTAGTTTGGTTTCCCCCAAGTGACTTGGACGATATTTTGGAAGGGTATAAAAAAGTGGCTGGGAGCCAGTAACATACACTGGATAAGATAACTGATGGATGAGATGTTGTAAATGGTGACGTCCGTGTTTCGCTTCAGGATGGGTTTCGATACTTGTCTGTGATATATAGGAAAGGATACGAAGCCGGGATCGGACGCTGATGGTTGCGACTCGGTGGAGACTTGTTTGTTGGGGATGTCAGCCACGCCGACTGCAGCAACACCTGCCGCGGCCGTTGCAAATAGGAATGCTGCGTTCTTCATGATGTCCACCGGGCAATTATTTGGTATGTGAACATTAACTTTTGCTCTTTCTCTTTTTTTTTCTAGCGTAAGAGAGACAACTAGAAGAAGAAGAAAAAAAAAATAAGAAAAAGAAAAACGACAAAACAAATCTGGGGTAGGCGACGAGGTAAGTATTTGTAGACTCGAGTGTTTAATTACCTAGCTTCCCCGTTAGACTGTGATCTATGCGTTTAATTTATGACATACACTTACATGTCGACCTTGATCAGTTGCGTGTACTGCTTAACCTAGAACGGCTTAATATTTCTGTAGAAACCTGCCATATCCATCAAAAGTATGTCATCATTGATAAATTCCATTTTTTCTCTCGCTCTTCTCCTCAATCGCATCTGTATCCTGTCCACAATCCCGCTTCCCACTTCCCGAAGATGTCAAGCCTCCCACCCACACATTCACCTGTGTGGGTAGTACTACGTACTTCTCTCAACACATCTGGCCCCCCTCCTCCCCATTGCCGCCCGGATCTTTCCTCCGATTGTCTAGAACACGTTCTCATTTCAAAGCACTGTTTCTGACCGACCGACCAACTCTCGGGGCTGAGGGGAAGGAGGTTTGCGCCAACTAGCGTCATGATATGGGGGGGTGCAACTAGGCTAGGCTGGGACACTAGACGGTCAAAGTCTCTCCCTCACCCGTCAGTCGATTATCACTCAAAGCGACGATCAGGGTTAGACAGGCAGATAGAAATAAAACTTGAATCTTTTTGAGACAGGGTGGCAAGGGTATCTATCATACTTTCCTTCTTTTTTTTCTTTTTTCTTTTCTTTTTTTTCTCCTTTTGCCCTGCTTTGGAGATATATCAAAGTGCTGCATTTCCCTCCTCCGAGGATTTAGGTGTCGAACAAGTCGACACAGAAACAACCTTGCTGTACAATTCTCAACTGATCGATTGATAGCAAGAAAAGGATTAGCGAATCCCTTCTTTTGAGTTTCTTCTGCGCTCCTTCATAATTTGGGTGGGAGAATCCGGTCTTCTTCCTCCCCGTAGCACCCGCGCCGCCGCCCGACGCCCTGGCCATCCGCTAGTCTAGATGAATCTAGGAGGAGCCGTGTTTTATACACAGCTGGGGGAGATTCGGTAACAGCCGCGCGAGTCGACTGTCAGACCACTAGATAGTAGAGCATGCTTCCCCCTAGAAGGGCCGAAGGAAGATTATAGGGAACTGGTGATCGAGTTTGTCTCCCGACCTAGGGAACTTATGTTTGTTCCATCAGATCAAATCTCGGCAGCTTCACTCGGTGTCAGCCCGGTACAATCTTGCATCCTTCTGATTACTTCAATGTCCAGCTGTTAGCCAGACAAATGATGGAAGAAATTAGTTTTTGCACACTGACCTGGCGCAATGTTAGCTTTTTATCACATCCACAAACAGAAACGATTCCAAGAATATACACTAATCACTAGCAGTAAGGAGGGAGTCATGCAAGAATAAACAACATATTTAAAAAGAGTGAAAGAGAATCGAACTCAAGCAAAGAGGCTATATATTGCCAACAACATCCCAACTGCGTCTTCTAGAGCCCCGGCTGTGGGGAGCCGCATAAAATGGTATACCCAACGAAACATCGCTTTCAAATGCTTTGGAAAAAAAAAAGTTTGTGAAGACTGGTCCAGCATGCAAGAGATCCTCCTCCCGTGTCCAATCGCCGCGGGTGGATTCCCATCAGCTTTTCCTATCATATCGTGCTTTATCATCCTGGCCCAACGGATTCCAGCAGACGATTCTTTGACACGTTCCACCTTTGAGTTCGCCGTCCATTCAAGTCAATTACCACGTTCTCAGTATCGCTGTCGTTGAATTTCAATCGGGTCCAGGTTTTTGTCGGATAGTGAAACTCATTTGGACGGGCCGCGCAGGGGACTAGCATAATATGTGTTAGCCGTGTTGATCAAAAAAAGATGAATCCATCGTCAACAGCCACAAATATGGAACTGGAACATACCCACAGCCTTGCGGCGTGACGACACCAAAGAAGCAGTCGTCTGGTGACCTGTCGACGACCATGTCCTTGGTGATGGGAGTGATGACGACCCAGGCGCTGGCCAGCGAGGCGCAGAGAGCGAGAACGAAAGTGGCCTTCATTTTTATTTTCCTCCGGGAGCCTGGAACGTGACGCTTCCGAAGTTTTGGGGGTAAGAGATCGATGGGCGATGCGGCCTGATTTGATTTGGCAAAGACGCGAGGAGCGAAAAATGTCGAAATAACGTCTTCTTTTGGCTCGAGGGCGATAGAAAATGAGGTGCAGGAGCGCGGACGAGTCTGTGTTACTCAATGCGTTGGCACTCGGACGTGTTCGTGGGTATCTATCTCTTGTTGATGGAGTTTGATTTGTGGGAATAATTCGGACTATGGGTATCTTCAGACCAGCTGACGCTGTCGATAATTCAAAATGTCGACCAGCGAATATCTTTCGTAGCGAGAAAATCGGTTGTAAAGACAGAAGCGAATGGTGAAGGCAATTAGGAAGCAAAGTGAAAGACGGTGCGAAATGAAGCGATCACGAGTCCAGGGGCGAGGGTAAAAGTCATATGGCGAAAAAGGAGACCAAGGGAGATGGCGCCAATCAAGCGAGAGAGAAAGTGGTACGACTTTGGTGGGTCTGCGACAGGTTTCGTCGCAGAGAGTGGTCAACTTTTGGGGTCAACATCGCCCAGCGAGTTTCAGGTTTTTCGAAACGGGAATGTGGCGTGGCAGAGAGAATGGGGTCGTTTATGAGGCTTGCGCGGCTCTCAATCCAATCAAAATGCAACCTACCACCAAAAGATTCCGACTGTACTCTCTATCCCCTTGTGGCGCATTACTTCTGGTGATCAACCCGCCCGTTCCCATCAGGTTTATTTGAGTTTATCGCCCTGGGCGGCAAAGCGGCTTCAGCCGATCAATGCTTGTCTTCGATACGACCGAAATTCGCCATGCAAAGCTAATCAAATACTATTGATTTCCTCAGTAAGATGGAAGTTATCGCAGATCGGATTTGAGATACTCATGTGCTAGTTGCTCCTTGCTGTTTTGCACTTCAACACTGTTTACTACCGACATGTGATTATTAAACCAGGTCTCAAAGTCGACGATATGTACCAGGGAGACACCTGCGATTGTGGATGCGGGATAATGACAAGCCTACTTAATGCTTAAACAGACGAAAGCCGACGAATTTTTCTCGTCCCATATCTCTGACAATGGTTGAGACTGGAAGAAAAATCCACATCATTCCTGTAGTAGCGGACCAAACAAGCATCCATCTCCACCGCCATGATCGAGATAAAGTTCTTATCTTTTTTTCCTCGGTCTTCGTTCGGGTGTCATATGCCGAGTCCCTAGAATTGACTTGTTGAAGCCTGGAATTGACACCAAAGCCCTCCTTTTCAGTTGATTTATGCCATCCGTGTGGTCTCATAAACCAAGCATACCGATTTGTGCAACTCTCAGGGACAAAAGATGGGGCAATGCGAATCGGCGTCGGACAGACGGTAGAATTGCTCCAGGTTGGTTTTCATGAAACCTAGATAGGGCCAGGCTGCATGTACAGTCACCATCTATTACTTCGCAGAACCATTCCCCTGGCTCATGATGGGTCATATATCCTTCTGTATTAACAAAAGATTATTTGAATTATACACAGCCACCATATCAATCTCCAACGTGTCTATGAGGGAGGGACCGGGGGAGGAGCATCAGTTCCTGTAGCTCCGCGATTTAGGCCACCGGCTTGGGGAGGAAGGAACATCGGCAGGTAGCAGACAACAAGGGACATGACTGCAAGGTTACGAGTTAGTGTTCCGTCCGCAACTCCAGAACAGATGTATAATCGCTCTTCAACTTACGCGACATGCCAACGCCAAAGTAGCCAGGGGTTGCTGAACTGTTCTTGGACTCCTCGCTCTCGCCCAGCCAGCTCTGTAAACTAAATACAACCGCAGCCCTACCGCAACAACAGTCGTTAGCCTTAGGCCAAGCAGAATGGCTTCGAGGAGAAACGAGTAGGCAACTATCGGGAGAACATGATGATATCACGCCGCACTAGCTAGTAGAACTACGTTTCCTCGAGTTTGGTGCGTCTGGTCGGAGTTCGGGGGCAGGAGAATGGGCATTCCTCACCATCCGATGAAGCGGTTCCTCATGAAAATAGCTGCCATTGGTAGCGTCGAGGAAAGTGTGGACTGGATATCTGCGCCGTCGGCCTTGGGAGCCGGTGCCTGATACGGCACAACTAGTCCAAGAAGAAAGTGGTCAAGTCAGCATGATGTAAGGGGTACAGGGTGGATGTTGATGGTGGTATTTCTTACTCAAGTCTGGCCTGCGCATATCCTTTTTGGTCGCCATTCTGGGCGTCGGGTCTAGGCCTGGCTTTTGAGAGGTGCAAGATGTTCGCTGGCTGGAGGTGGTTAAAGGGCGGGCTCTCCTGATAAATTGATATCGCGATGAAGTTGCGCGACAGCCGACAGACGGTCAATCAGACCGCGAAGCTGCTGGTGCATCTAACCGCGAGGGACTGGGCCAACCCAGGGGCCAATGGATGTGAGCGCTAATTGCCCCACAAGTCATGTCGTTGCAGGGGGTTATTGGGGAAACAGACCCGCCACTGTCGTGCCCTCATTTGGATTCTGGAGAAACGTGCTGTATTAACTACGATTGAACTCAAAGGGCTTTTATTTATTTATTTATTTTTTTTTTTTTTTTTTATCTCCTCCCTCTGCCTCTCTCGCTTTACGGGGGTGGTCGGTCCTGGCTCTATATTGTGGTGGTTTTCTCAAACCTAGTTCAAGTCAGTGATGTTCGGTAGGTTGAGTTATAGCATAATGCATAAATAGCTGTGTAGGTTAGTCCCTTGTATTGTAAAAAGCCGATTGACCGATTAAGGAAACATCCAGAGAAACAGCCACCAAAAAAAAAAAAAAAAAAAAAAAAAAAAAAAAAAAAAAAAGCACTTCTCGTCATTTTATCCCTTGACGTCTTTCCCCCTCATCTTCTCAATTTAGGATGGCGTGCTAGTACCAGCTGAGCCAAGGGGCACAGCTACCACGCGAAAGTGGAGCTTGGGCAATGAATTCCGAATAGACGAATCTTGGTGAACCCATCTGAAGGCGTTGGTAGCTATTCGATAAAATGTACCCCCCAAGGCCCAAGTCAAACACCCGTCGTTTGTCCCAGATCTAACTATGATTCAGTTGCCCAGCCAAGAAAAAATAAAAAAAAGAGACAACAGCGCCCGATCTGAAGGAAAGAGATGGGAGGCTTCGTTCGTAGGTACTGGCTATGTTCACGTTGATATGAAGGAGAGAATGAGAAGAGTGCTGCAAACAACTGAGGAGAAAATTAAACACTGAGTATATGGCAGAGTTCATTACGTGTTGCGAAAAATCCCTCCTCCATCCCGTACAAGACGCCAACATGCAGTGCTACCACGGATGGTCTCGGCCTAAGCCAAAACCCTGCCGAAGTTGAAAGCCTGCAGACGGCACGCTTGGGCGCAGCTACCGCGCAGCAGATCAAGAGTTAAGTATCACCCCGTATGCAGTTCCAGCGTGAACAGATAGAGGTGTTTCTTTTGCACACATGTACGTTACCAACTCAGCTACTGTAGGTACACTACTGCAAGATAGACAAGGTTGTTCTTCTTCCGAATACTCCGGGCCTGTCTGTAATTGGCTTCGGACAATCCGCGGAAGAGGATTGGATTGGTTGTACATTTATCGTCCCCTACATGGCTTAATCACTTTTTTTAATATAATTAGCACCTCCCAATCCCAGTAAGATGTCTGCAGCTCCCCAGTCGATGGCAAACTTGCAAGGGTCATTGTTTGCTACTACTGTACTGTAGTCCGCCCACCCAAGTCTTGTCTTAATGCCTTTCCCCGCTTGTCGCCTGCCCCGGTAAGAGCCTTGAGAACTTTCAGTGACTCGAAACGTTTCTTTATTTCGGTCGAATCTTGAACGTATTTGGTGTATATACCATGTACCGAATTGATACATGACATGCTCGCTGCTTGTGGTCCGGTTCAACCTAATTCGCCTTACTAACCGCGCCCCCTCCTCTTAGGTCGAACCAAGCGAACATAATCCTAGCCCGGGCCCGGGAACATATCCCACAAGGTGCCTTTGCATGCTCATGCAAATGTCACCAATACTGTTCAGGTTTGGCTTTACCAAGCAATGAGTCTCTTGCAATTTGCCAAGCTTGCATACCACCTAGGTATGGGAGCGATCGCCTAGTGATGCCTGAAGAATGACCGCAAAGATAGGTAGGTGGGTCGGCCGATCGAGCACAGGCACAATTGTCAGCTCCCGTCTCCGCCATGTCTGGCTGGGACGGTTGTTCGTTTGCTGTGCCTGTGCTCCCGTCACAATTCACACTACAGTACAGTACCCAGCTACCTTCGTCTCTTATCTCTCGTGTCGTACTCGTCTGGGTTTGCCGCTGGTGCTTGGTGATGTACCGAACAAGGAAAAAAACATAGCGTCACGTAAATGTCAGACTGTGAAAAATCAAGCAAGATGGAATCCATCTTCTTGAATTTTTATTGTATTCTTTGCTCGAGGCACAACCCGTACAAAAACTACAGTAGCAAAGCAAAGCGCTCATCCAAGAGGGAAAAGTTCAGTTCGATCCCTTCGGATACCCACTTTTCCTGACCACAAGGGTCGGGCAAGAAAGAGTCAGGGGTCCCATCCAGTCTCGCGCCTCCGTCGGCGATTCTGGATCCGGCCGATAGCGCCAACAAACACCCAAGCACGGCCACAGCAACCCACACTGCACGATTCGCAGCCTCATCAATTCCACGCCATTCCCGACGACATGAACCGTTGAAACCACGTGAACACATCACCACGACCGACTCGACTCGACTCGACCACAAGAGCGACGACGATAGAAACGTCAGCGATAGCCCTAGGCAGAAAGCCCTTTTTGACTACTGGCAAGAAACAAAAAGAAACAAGAGACGAGTGCCAGAAGAACGACCGCACTTCCCCTGCCAACCGGATCTAATCGACGACTGCGATACCTGCAACAATAATGGCCGCTCTGCCTTTTCACCCGAGATGACGTCCCGGCCCTCTCTGGCCGTCCAGCAGCAGCGGCAGCCCACGAGATCGCTGAGCGGTGGCCCTCCGATGAGGCAGTCCGGCCCTCCTGCCCCCCAGCGAACCTTGAGCCAGTCCTACCTGCCGCACGACCTTGCCGGCGACGTCGCTCCTCGAAATGGCGCCAGCATACGTCGGGGAGGCTCGCGCCTCAAGTTGGAACTTTCCAACGACTCCTTTGGCCACTTGGGATCCCTCGGCGACTCGCCCACCACTGCTATCGACTCCTCCAATGCCTTCACACCCTCGCGCATCATGTCCATGGCCGATAGCGCCTCCGATATCGATATGGGCGCACTGAGCCCCAATAACCCAAATCGTGTATTACCAGACGGCATGTCCATGCTTGACACGCCATCAGAACCCCCAAACACTCCGCTACCGATGCCGCGGCGTCGTAATCGATTCCCCGTACCCGATCCTCGTAGAAAATCCGCGCCGGCACCCCCTCCGCCGCTTAAGAAAGATGTAAGACCGAGGCCCTGGGCAATCGAGACTCCGAGCATCGCGCCCAAGTATCACCAACGCACGCCAGATCCGCATGCTCCAGGAGTAGCGACTCGCGGGACATCTACATCAAGCAGAGCAGGGTCGTCTACAACTAGCGGCGCGCAAGTCGGGCATTGCGCCGATTTCTTTCCCTGGGTTGGGGACCACCCGGAGGATCATTTCTCGCATAAAATCATTACCGAGGGACACTACGAACGCCAACCAGGGCAGCATGAGACCTCCTCGGCCAGAAACTATGTTTTCCAGACCCTTAAACAAAATAGAGGCCTGCAGGGTCTATCGCTTGTGTACAGCGAGGTCCTGAGGCACAGGCGAGATATTGGCCAAGTCGTAGCACCACCAAGCTTCAAGCCGCCACCGCGAGTGACTTTGACGGATACAAAGCGTGAGGTCTGGCTGAGGGACCTTGCGAACCCAGCAATCACGTTACGCCGACTTAGCCGGACGATACCGCATGGCATCCGTGGCCGAGTGTTACTTGACCAATGTCTCAACAAGAAGGTTCCTGCCGAACGTGCTGTTTGGCTTGCCAAATGCGTCGGCGCCAACGAGATCCGTGCAGTCAAGCGCAAGGGAGCCAACGGTGCTCTGGTTATGGGTGGCGAGGCCAAGTGGATTCGCGACTGGACTATCTGTGTCGAGCAGTTTGTCGAAACCTCGGTGCTGCTTGTTGCCTCTTCCGACTGGAGTAAATGGAGGGCTGATTATGCGTAAGCTTTTGCTCTAACCCTAACGCTCTCACCCCAGAAAAAAAAAGGTATAGTTATACTGACAATGAAACAGGGTCCGCCTTGCGCGCCACTTGTTTTGCGCTGAACTCCTCGATAAAGATCATTACTTGGAGTGGCTAGTTACAGGCGTGGAGAACAGCAACTTCTCCAAACTCCCATTTTGGCTCGTTCTATCTCAAATACACTGGAAAGACATTCTTCGCCTCAGGAAACATGGCCGAAGACTAGTCTGCGATATCCTCAACCACCTTCAAACTATACAGGCACATGCCGACCGCGAGCTTTTCCAAGCCTTGGAAGATCAACTCACTTCAACAGTTCGAAGTCTTCTGATGATGGCACCGGAGAGCTTCGTGTTGCCTTCAAAATGGCCAAAATTACGAGCAACAGTCCAGAACATCTTGCCACCCGATGACTGGCCCTTACAAACAGTATTTCGAACTATCGATACCCGCAATGAACAGTTGACTGCCGGTTGTGTTCGGTCACAACCGGCGGCTCGAAGTGTGTTGATAAAAGTGCTCGACAGTGCGCTGCAGTCATCGATTCCCGAGGATTTATCGGCCCGCTGCTTGGCCGTCAACAGGGATATCGGGGCTGTTGCCAGGATCCTGCTGGAATGGGCGACCTCTTCCCAGCGACCTGGATCGACCAAGATATATATCGCTGCTTATCTTCTCAGCACCTGGGCGTCGCTACCTGGCTTCGGAATCACTGACACCATTCTTAAATTCATTGGTTCTACGGCGATTCAAGATAGCCTGCGTAAGGAATTCGTATTCCATCTAGTCGCCGAACTGGTCAGAGCCGAACTGTTCTCGATGGAAAGGTATATACAATGGCTCATCGCCCGAGGCGGTGTCAAAAGTCCCACTGATGTGGAACCCGACGGACCCGCGGATACACGCCTTCTGGTCGAGCTCCCAATAAACGCAATAAGTGACTCTTTGAAGAACATCAGAGCCAGCATGCTGAGGAGAGCAACTTATCCCGTAGCGGATCAAAACCGAGAGATCGAGAACGCCATCGACATTACGAAGCGGATCATGGGCTGGGGCCAGCTTGCTTTCCGGGGAAATCACGTGCCAAACATGTCACTGCAGAAATTCACGAAGCGACTCACAAAGGCTGGCTTTCAGGTGAAACTGCAGGTTGCTGTCTGGCTACGAGGGGCCTTTATGGACACGATAAAGTCGCACCAGGCTTCTGGTCAGAAGGAAGGACTCGGCAGCCTCTCTGACACCATCTTTTGCAATGTGCGCAGGATCTTGGAAGCCTGTGAGGACTTTCGTATGCTGGGTGAAGTTATCCAGGCTCTTGTGCCAATGACCATGTGTGCAGACATTCTCGCGTCCTGCAGTGACACCCTGACAATGCACACTCAGGTCTTTGCCGCACTGAGGCAGCTCAACCCACTATCGGACTGTCTCATGTCGCGATTGACCCCAATAGTCGCCGAAGAGACCGGTCCGGGGGTTAGGCGGCTACTGGCATCGATCACCAGTCTAGTGGCTTGTTTACCTGGCAAGGAAGACCTGGCCGTCAAGCTTGGCATGGATCTCGTGCGATATGATAGAAGCTCAGCCATCGACGCATGCTCGCCGGTGTCAGATAATAACCCCGACGGCGATTTGCACGAAGAAGGAGCCATTGAGCGGTTGCTTGCCACGGGCAGCAGCATGGATAAGCCGACGATGGAGCGTCTTTTCGGCACGCTAGTCGACACTCTCCGGCCAAGCAAGGCTGATGAGAACACAGACAAATTCAGAAGCGCGATCAGTCTACTCACCAAACTGCGCATATTCGACTCGGAATACTTCGATGCTCAGATGACGAAGTGGATCCAGGCTCGAAGCAAGTCATCAGGCGCCATCGAAGTTCTGCGCCTCTATCCGCTTATGATCTCCTCCGGCTGCTTGAGCTTGCCGCTCCTCGTGAATGCGCTGTACGGTGATGCGTCAGTCCAAGATCCAGCTGCCACGAGCGGAGCGAGACCACCATTGTTCCATCAGGAAATGGTTAAGCTCCTTATTCGACCTCTTTCCGAACGCTCATCTACCTCCATGTCAACGGATGAGCAGTATCGATTTCGAATCGCACAATCCCTGGTCATCAAGAAGCATCCCGTTGCGGTGTTGACCGCCATGAGACTAGCCATTGCCGAGTTTGCAGGTAGCCCAAGTGAGGGGAGGTCCAATATGCCACTCGCCGACAAGATCCTACGCACTGCTATACGCTCGACACTCATGGAATTGGCACTAGGGGACTCGAGCATGGTTGCCCGTGTTCTGCTGAACAACAAGCAAGCAAATGCAGCCGAAGTAGCGGCATTATTGGAGACTGAAATGGACAAGATTCTGCTGCCCGCGAAAACGGATCTCGGTGGCGTCGACCCGGAGACGGCTGTGCATATCTCATTCGAGGAGATCCTCCAGCTGACCAACGAACTCACACTGCCGTTTTGCCAGCTGAAGCTCCGGGCAAGCCTCGCTGCAGAGAGCTCCTCGTTGGCAGGTGGCCACGGGGGAGATGCTGGTCAACGTCTACAATCGCAGCTTGATCTCTTCGCAGGCGCCATGGACAAAGCCATAGATGCGCGAAATATGACGTGGACTGGGTTGCTCAGCTGTCTCAATCCGGAGATCACGCAGCACCTCAAGAACAGAGCACAGGCGCGCTTTCTCGACATGCTGCCATCGGCTAGCAAAGAGCCTTTGGGCCTGGCACCCATGGAGTTAGATGCACCTGCGCCAGACCTGAAGGAATGTGACGAGATGGCGGAGAGCCTGGTGTCGGTCGTCGATGCGATTGTCAGGGGAGGTTCTATGGGTCGCCCACCGCAGCTTGTGTCGGCCATGGCCGATAAGCTCATGGATCTTTGGGAAATCCTGGCTATGAGCCCCATGTCTGCAGCCCAAGCAGAAACCCGCCATGCGGTCCAAAAGCACTGGCTTCCGCACCTTTTGACGTTTATAACGTTGCACACGGCGACTTTTGACACGTCCAAGGCTAGCATCGAGGTGCGGGCTCGTGCCGTTCTGGCGCTCTCGGGTATCATGATCGAGCTCTCCAACAGCCTGATGGCTCCGGAAGACTCTTCAGCATCTTCTGAGCTGAGCCCATCGGCTCTCATACAGCGCGTTTTTGACTCGGCGCTGGTGTTAGTAGACAGCCTTCCTGATGACGTGCGAGCGGGGCTGGGTAGAGTCATTTTAGAGAGCACGTCCGACTGCAGGCTGCGTTATCTGATGAGCTGGATACCAGATCCGGGGGCCGACAGGCACTACTTAGTTCCTGGAGTAGGGGTCACAGCCACCGGAAGCGGATCTGATCCGAGGAGAGCTGCACTCATAAGTCAATTGACAGCAGCCCCTCCAGAGTCCAAGGGGAAGCCTTTTGTGCCGAGGCGGTGGGAGCTACTCAACGAGCCGACACCGAACATTGGCGAGAATGACAGCAGTCTGGGCTTGACGCTATTCAGGGCCTTCAAGTTGCAATAGCCATAATTCCTTTTGTAAATACCTCATGCATTTTTTCTTTTCTCTATCGGGTTTAGGGTTCTTTTTTTTCCTTTGGGAAAATCTCATTGTTTTGGCGCGTCGCATTGCATGGGAGATCGGATGATTATTCCAAAGTCATGGGCATGAGAACGAACGGCGGCGGGATGTTGGTTGTCCTTGGGAGATTGGTTTTCTCATAACTTTTTTTGCCTCTCTTTTTACCATCATACCATATAGTCCAACTTTAACTTTCTGTGTATAGCGCTTCTTTTTGTTTTTCATAATTCCCTTGTCTCCCTCTTCCATTCTTTAGTATGTTCTCTTCCTATCCTGCCGCGATTTTGCTGCAGATTCTGTAATAAAGCAATGCGACGGACAAGATGGGGATAACCGATTGGTTTTGATAGGGACTGCAGAGGGCGACTTTTTGCTGTCCCTGGGAATTATGTATATAGGGTATATCTAGGGCCATGTTACGACACCCAAGGTGTTTTTCTATTCGAACCTTTATATCCACCTCACAGCGTTGGCATGGGCGCAATATGGTTGCTGTTGCTTACAACCTTGACAGGATATCACGTGAAACAACCTCGTTGTAGAATGAAGTCTTGGGTAGGCACTCTGTTGATCTATGGCGCAGCAGTGTCCAAGGTAACAATCTATGTCGGACTGATTCCTAGGCGAGTTGGATCACCTCAGCTATGCCATAGGCAGGACGTTCTGGTTTTTTTTTTTTTTTTTTTTTTTTTTTTTTTTTTTTTTTAAAAAAAAAAAAGGGCAGTTAGCTAGTCAGTGCGGGCGACTGCAAAGAATCAGAGTGCTATGTAACGCGAACATCGGTGTATTTTATGGGGTTACACAAATATTGCCCTTTTGGTTCTTTCTATATGTCATAATCCATTCATATCTTAGACTCGGTTCGCCGCCGTAGAATCAACAGTGGCTTGCCTCGGGTAATTAACACGGCCATGCTACCCTGCCGTTGTTCGTTGGTAACGTAGAAAAACAAGGACTTTGACGTTTGCGACCACCTACCCCTGAATGAATGAATGTGTGTGTGTGTGTGCTTGATTGACCGCGTGTTCACCTAGGACTTGAATTTTTTTACTAACTACCATAATGTTGTCCAAGCCACGTCCCCCCCCTTTTTTTGTTATCTCCTTATTTTCTGTACGTGGTCCTTGTTTCTTCTTGCGCAATCTTGCGACGCTGAGCCACCGGGTTCAAGAGAGACAGACAGCCGCAAAAAGAACAAAACGTTCGGTCAACTACAGCCTTCATCCCAGACGGCGACGGGGTCCGCATGGATGGGATGTGGAACACAGAACGCGCCGATAAACTCGATTGATTCGCCGGCTTGGCCGGGTCCACCAAAGAAATGCGGGAGGCAACCCAATAGCCAACAACTCCTTGGCCTACCTAGTCTGGACTAGTGCAAGTAGCGTCTTTGTACCAGACGGGTTTCTTAGCGTCCTTGTCGGGCAAAATCCCTTGGGCTGGGGCGGAGGACCCAAGACAATCATTGCGCGGGGAAAGAATTCATGGTATCATGCAGAATAATGCAGTCGTCCCTTGGTGCCTGCGGCGTGGGCCAAGTTCTGGGTTGTTATGAACAGGACACAATACGGACAATGCCCTCATAAATCAAACGGCTGATGGGATTCGGACAGGACAGAATCCCTTTGATCGCAGACTGCATTGCATACGTGAAAGGAGCGACGCCCACTCCACCCATGCATGCATTCATCAATGGGGGCCAAATCCTCAGCTTGGGTGGCGTTGTGGGTTTTTCGAGGTTGAAAGCCAGATATGTACCTCGTACGGAGTAGGGATTCCCGTCCAATGTCATGTTATAGGATTGGGTGGAAGTGGATTTAGGAAAGATTCAATTTGAGTGACTTGTGCGGTTGGACGTCCGATGTTTTGTCGGTGCTGCCAGTCGAGAACCTTGGCTAATTAGTTCGAGAACCCGAACCTGTTGGTATTACGACCAGTACGCTTAAGAAGTGGTACCTACCTTAGTCAAGCCAACCCGGGAAGTAGAAATAATCGACTGGTAAATAACTATAGCAGTATGGGAATCATCCAAAAATACTGACCTGCCAACAGAGACCATGGTTAATGGATCAGCAACCCAGAGTTCGCCGACCAGGAAAAAAAAAAAAAAAAAAAAAAAAGAAACACTTCAGCTCCTGTCAATTAACGGACATCCAAGTGGAGGCTGGGGTGACGAGAAGGGTGCGATCCGTGCGTGATGGACATGCGTGGGTGACAAGACGGCGGCAAAGCAAGCGGGAAACAGCAACCCCATGCAACAAGCATGTGGAGCTTCGCAGGCCTCCACCAAAGACCCTTGCCCGCCCACCGCTGAGGCCCTTACTACACCTTCCCCCGACAGCCTGTTTCGTCTGGAGTGGCTCGTTCAAGTCTCTGCCAGCCCCAGGTCCGCCAATTTCCTACCCTACCAACAGACCTCCTCCACCTGCCTCCCTTAGGTACCGAACCTAAACTACCTCTCTTGCGCTGCGAGGCAAGCGCTTAATCTCGCCACAAACCCAGCCATCGTACCTTTTTATTTTGTTCAACAAATTGCTGCAACACAAGATAGTATCGACAAGAAAAGAAAACGGCGATTGCTCCTACGGTGAACAAAAAGATCTTTCCGACCTCCCTCCATGCTGGCCAACGAAATTCGGGGCACCAGACTCGGCCGGCCTGGTGCGTCACGCAGCCTTGCTTGACCCCCTCGATTCTTCCCTCGCTGGTAACAACCAGTCCCCGCGAGACCCGGAGTAAAGCGGTAGACGACAACGAAACGACAACATCAAAGAGACGGCCTCACTCCGACGCACAACATGACCGCCGCCATGAAGGAGCCACCACTTCTCGCGGCACGCGATCACGGCGCGTCCTATGCGCCGACGAACCTGCGTCCACTCGTAGCCCGCGCGGAGATTTTTGCGCGATCAAATGACTCTCCACTGTCGGCGGGTGGCATCGCAGGCGCTGTGATTGGTAGCGTCGTTGGCGCAATTGTGATTGCCTTTTGTGCATATCCTTTTATCGTACGGTACAGGCGGAAGAGGCGAGGCGATGCCCCATTCGATCCCGAGGCGGAGATACAGGCTGCCCAACAACAGGCGATGAATGGATCCGAAAACTCACCCGTCACGAAGCAACTCTCTATGGATCAATATGGCCGTGGACAGCCCAGCTCTGAGGATAGCAATGCTGCTGCTTCAATGTTCAAGAATGGGCCGGCTCAACAAGCCAGCCCTGGGAGCCCGCAAAACGGGCAGTCGGCCGCTGCGATTTGTACACCTCCGCCAGATCGACAACATCAGTCACCAAATCTGGATTCCATGGCTGGGCCCCAGCGGGCAGCCACAAACCTCACGGCAACAACTTTTGGCACACAGATGACGACTCCGCCGCCAGAGAAGGAACGCCGAGGCTCTCAGGCTTCCACATGGTCCGCACTATCCAAAGCAATGCGCTCTACCACCTCTGTGTTTCGTAGGACGAGCGAGAGGTCGATGCCGCAGCATTATGCATCCCAGGATTCTTCGTGGACGCAGGCTCCAACGGGCCAGCCCATGTATCAAGAGCCCCTTTCCATGGCCCCCGTGACGACGACCTACTCGACCAGCGGAGCGGCAGCAGCGTATTACTACCCAGAGGGAGTGCCCGTAACTCAATTGAACACACCGATGACGGCACAGCCGAGCATCTCTACCTTTGCCGACGCCCAAGCCTTTTCTCACATGGGTACAGGAGCGCAGCCGGACCAAGAATTCTCGCAGGGTTTACAACAGCCCGGCTACTCTGACCAGAAAAACAATTCCTTGATGACGCCGTCGCAATCACCTGACATGGTTAACCAGGGCTTCAATGGAACACCTGTCTCGGGCCTTCAAATGTTTGGCGCACCTACACAAGGGCAAGGGATGTCAAACTTGGCTGGTGGATCAGCAGAGGATTTCACATTCCCTCTGGGCACTGGGCAGTTGACGGCTAATGGTCTTTCTATCGTCAGTGGGACTGTCAACCCGCAAGATCTCAACGCTGTGAACGCTGGCCTGATGCCAGATTGGCAAGCTGACCTTGGCAATACTGGCTACCCTTCAGACCTGGGGGAGACGACCTCGTCACAGCATATTTCCAACCCCTCTCAGATGCAAATGAGTGATCACCAATTCTCGAATATACAGCATCAGCAGGAATCAAATATTGATATACCTATTGGCGACATCAGAGCGATGGATAATTTCTTCGAAGGTGTCCCTGGATATACCAAATCCGAGGCTGTCAACACCGAAACGACGCAGCCAATGCAACAGTATCCCCAAACAACTTCAGCCGCACCACTGCAACCGTACCAACCTTCCCCTCCGCTTGCGGCCCCGTATACTCCTGTTTTAATCAAGTCTGAGCCCGATATGGTTGAAAATGTCTACATGGATTCTTTCGAGAACGCATTTAACCCTGCACCAGATCGCCAAGGTCACAAGCGCGACTACTCACATTCATCGGTGTCTGTCGGGATACCATCAAACTTTGCAAATACTCCCAGCACACATATCACGGGGACCTCGTCTAGCTATAGCGGCAGCTTATCTCCCTGCCCTCCGCCACAGCAAGGCATGTCTCCTGGAGAAGCGTCAGGTAAGTGATCACGCCACATCGCTGAAAAACAAACTCTGTTCACCGTTTGTGGCATTTTGATGGCTGATTACCGTGTCGTATAGGCTCCGAGGCACCAAAACCTTTCAAGTGCGGTGACTGTGGCCGAGAATTTGAGGAGAAGCATAAGTTGAAGTAAGCCTCTATATCATTATTGTGGACATGAGATATCTGTGTTAACATGCAGCTTAGTCACCACGTTCGATACCACGACCGGAAGTATCGCTGTTCGTATACAGACTGCACAGCCACTTTCGGCACCAAGACTCATCTGGAGCGCCACGTCAACGACAAGCATACCAAGTCCAAGGGCTTCCACTGTAGCGTTGAAGGCTGCCCATACTCTCGTGTCAACGGTAAATCGTTTCCTCGCAAGGACAACTGGCGAAGGCATATGCAAAACAAGCACAAGCGCGATCCGGACCAGGAACCGGTCGTTGCGGCCGAAGTCGATCAATCTATGACGGAGTCTTAGCAGTTCTTGAGGCTGTACCACAAGATCTCTATGGGGTTTGGTCAATCCCCAAAGGCCTTTATTGAGCAGTATTGGCGAGCTCGTGGGCCTTAGCTCAATACATAATCTGAACTACGGATCGTCCAGGCCACTCAGTAGCCGCAACCCCCAAAACTTGGGTGTTTTTGCGAGCAATGGCGAAAATCCCGGGTCCAAGGACGACGGATAGTCTGCCGCCAATGACTGACGATAGGCTGGGTCCATGGATGCCCGATAAGCTGTGTTCAAGGACGACCGATAGGACTGGGTCTGAGAACAAGAGACAGCCCGGGTCCAATGACGACCGTAACAGAGCCCAAAACGTAACAAACGCGAGGGTCATTTTTCAACTTCAGTTTGCCAGCCTAAAGTTATGGGCTAGGGCAGTGTAATTTATGCATATACCCCAAAAGCGTCCTTCTGTATTCTCTTGTTTTTTTTTCTTTCAGAGTTTTTGGAAACAGATTCGTAGAGGGAGTTTCAATGGCATGTGAGGATTCCTCATGACGATAACAGTGTGCTTTCCGCCAAGCTATACTATATTTAGACACTCAAAACTTACGGTAAAAGAGCGGCACATGTCCGGATAAAGTAAAATGAAATTATTACTTCCATGGTAGGCCAGAAGGACCCGAGAACATCATATTCGTCAGGTATGAGCGCCAGGCATTGTTTTGAGAGGCCAGCCGAACACTGGGGTTCGAGAAGAGTAGCCGACCTCGGGACATCTGAGAACATCTAAATTAACAAACTCTTTTCTGGCTGTCACTTTGTTCATGGTTTAAATCTGCTTGGACTTTGGAACAAACGCGTTTGGTACCTGCCGCTCGCCCTATAAACCCCTGCCGTACGACATTCCTGAAATTTCCAAACCTAGACTGCCACCAAACACTTTTTCTACCTACCGTGGTTCCTGTTCCGCCCTCGGGTTCTGAATCCAACAGATGCGAATATTGCCGCGGTGCCAATGAAACTGACTGTTTGCATAATACCGACAAATTGGGCAAGAGTTCCGTCAAGTACCAGGGTCCAGTTGAGCCGACGTCGTTCGTCTTCGACAGACCCGCCATGGCCGTTTTCGACACTCTTCACGATGCTGAGATGCTCAACAGCACAAATCCAGGCAACGCTCTAAGCACCATCTCGTCTTGACTTCTGTGCTAATGCCCGCTAAGCTGTTCGAATAGTCAGGGTTGGACCACGCTATCGGGGATGCTCGAGAAGCCCAAGAGTGCCCGCGAGGTCTTGAAGAAGTCTTGCGACGTGTGGCTGAAGGCCTGGGACGCTGCAGATGGAAACGGCAAAGATGGTAAAACCGCTTGATTCCAACCCCTCCGAGATCACGGAGGCCTGTCTCCTCCTCCGACTACTGCCCCATAACTCTGAGGTTGGGTTGCACGCTGCAAACTTCCTTTTGGAGAGCCGTGGTTTAACGCATTCCATTGTGCCGGCTGTAATCGTGAGTCGACTGAAGGAGGCTCAACAGCAAGCTCAGCAGACAATGAGGATGGAATAAGTCTTGAAAGGCTTACTCCGAGGCCTCTGCGATCAAGCGTCGTAACAAAGAAAATATGGGATATGGACAAGAAAGGGAGAGGTTTTCTTTTTCTGATTTTAATTCTGGGCTTTTGCCGTCGTCAAGATCAAGCTGCGGTATATCCGCGTGGTGTTCAGGTCCAGGTGAAATATCCCTGACAAGTCTTGCGTTGATATTCGCGTTTTTTTTTTTTTTTTTTAGCTAGCAAAGAAATTGATTCTTTTCAGCTCATCTCCTTTACCAGCTTCTTGACGAGCCGTCTTTGCGCGTCAATGTCCAACCCCTTCTCGTCCACTTCGGCTAGCGCACGACCGACGAGCACCAGCGTCGGGACGCTCTCACTCGCGACCCAGACCTTTCCATTCCTCCCGACGGCCGTCTCAAATGCAAGACCCTCGGCGGCGAGCGCATCGAGCACAACCAGCCCGGCATCCCTCTCGGCTTGTGGCATGAGCAGTCTCCTGGCCAAGCCGAGGCTGACGTTGAAGACGGTTCCCGTAGATGCGGCAGCAGCGGCCGCCCCCGCGCCGGGTGCCGCAGCAGCAGGCGGGTTCAGCGGCCCCAGACCGTCCGCCTTGCCGGTCGTCTGCGAGACGCATTCGAGTTCGGCATCCATGTGGCGGCTGGCGGAGGCGACGCGCGCGTACACCAGGCTGCCGGCGGGCAGGACGGGACGGGTCTTGCGCGTCGCGCCCTCGAAGGCCAAGACGGGTAGCAGGGCATTGGTGGTGTGTGGCGCCAGGCTGACGAAGTGGAAGTCGGCCGACGAGTGGTGGACCTGGCCTATAACGAGGTCATTGGGTTCTGGGACGTACTGATATGGTCGTGGCGAGCATGGGGTGTTAGCGTGCACGGCTTGACACGAGAGCAGGCATGATG